>NW_026871670.1:1375000-1675000 GCF_028564815.1 Eubalaena glacialis | reverse complement strand
CCATACCCTAACCCTAACCCTAACCCTAACCTATACACTACGCCATACCCTCACCCGTACCCTAACCCGTACCCTAAGCCGTACCCTAACCCTAACCCTAACCCTAAACCATACGCTACGCCGTACCCTCACCCGTACCCTAACCCGTATCCTAAGCCGTACCCTAACCCTAACCCTAACCCTAAACTATACCCTACGCCGTAACCTCACCCGTACCCTAACCCGTACCCTAAGCCGTACCCTAACCCTAACCCTAACCCTAACCTTAAACCTAACCCTAACCCATACCGTACGCCATACCCTAACACGTACCATAACCCTTATCCTAAGCCGTACCCTAACCCTAACCAATACCCTACGCAGTATCCTCACCCAAACCCTCACCCGTAACCTAAGCCGTACCCTAACCCTAACCCTAACCCTAACCCTAACCCTAACCCCTACCCTATGCCATACCCTCACCTGTACCCTATCCCATAACCTAAGCCGTACCATAACCCTAACACTAACCCTAACCCTAACCCATAACCTACGCCGTACCCTCGCCCGTACCCTAACCCGTATCCTAAGCCATACCCTAAACCTAACCCTAACACTAACCCTAACCCTAACCCTAACCCTAACCCATAACCTACGCCGTACCCTCACCCGTACCCTAACACGTACCCTAAGACGTACCGTAACCCTAAACCTAACACTAACCCTAACCCTAACCCACACTCTACGCCGTACCCTAACCCGTACCCTAACACGTATCCTAAGCCATACCCTAACCCTAACCAATACCCTACGCAGTACCCTCACCCGTACCCTCACCCGTACCTTAAGCCATACCCTAACTCTAACCCTAACCCTAACCCTAACCCCTACCCTATGCCGTACCCTCACACGTACCCTATCCCATACGCTAAGCCGCACCCTAACCCTAACACTAACACTAACCCTAACCCTAACCCTAACCCTTACCCTACGCCATACCCTCACCCGTAACCTAACCCGTACCCTAAGCCGTACCCTAACCCTAACCCTAACCTATACACTACGCCGTACCCTCACCCGTACCCTAACCCGTACCCTAAGCCGTACCCTAACTCTAACCCTAACCCTAACCCTAACCCTTACCCATACCCTGCGCCGTACCCTAACCCATACAATAACGTGTATCCTAAGCCATAACCTAACCCTAACCAATGACCTACACAGTACCCTCACCCGTACCCTAAGCCATACCCTAACCGTAACCCTAACACTAACCCTAACCCTAAACCCTACCCTATACCGTACCCTCACCTGTACCCTATCCCATAACCTAACCCTAACCATATCCCTAACACTAAACCTAACCCTAACCCATAACCTACGCCGTGCCCTCACCCGTACCCTAACCCGTATCCTAAGACGTACCGTAACCCTAACCAATACCCTACGCAGTATCCTCACCCATACCCTCACCCGTACCCTAAGCCGTACCCTAACCCTAACCCTAACCCTAACCCTAACCCCTACCCTATGCCATACCCTCACCTGTACCCTATCCCATAACCTAAGCCGTACCATAACCCTAACACTAACCCTAACCCATAACCTATGCCGTACCCTCACCCGTACACTAACCCGTATCCTAAGCCGTACCCTAACCCTAACCCTAACCCTAACCCTAACCCATAACCTACGCCGTACCCTCACCCGTACCCTAACACGTACCCTAAGACGTACCATAACCCTAACCCTAACACTAACCCTAACCCTAACCCACACTCTACGCCGTACCCTAACCCGTACCCTAACACGTATCCTAAGCCGTACCCTAACCCTAAGCAATACCCTACGCAGTACCCTCACCCGTACCCTCACCCGTACCCTAAGCCATACCCTAACCCTAACCCTAACCCTAACCCTAACCCCTAACCTACGCCGTACCTCACCCGTATCCTATCCCATACCCTAAGCCGTACCCTAACCCTAACACTAACCCTAACCCTAACCCTAACCCTAAACTACCCTTGATTTCTTTTGCCTTTATTAGATTTCCTAAGCACTAGTGTTTTAAGGAACAGGTTAAAAAGAAAATCCTAATGTGATTTTTTTATAATGTGTTTATTCTTTATCTTATCCTAGTGACTAAAATCTTCTCCATAGCTGGATCCCTAATAATATTCCATTACGTGCTAAGTGGTATCTAGAGAGTGGGATAGGTTTAATAAATACCCTAATCCTAACGTGTACCCTAACCCTAACCCATACCGTAACCCTAACGCGTACCCTAACCCTAACCCAAAATCTAACCCTAACACGTACGCTAATCCTAACCCGTACCCTAAACCAATCCCTAACCCTAAAACTAACCCTAACCCTAAACCTTACCCTACGCCGTACCCTCACCCGTACCCTAACCCGTACCCTAAGACGTACCCTAACCCTAACCCTAACCCATACGCTACGCCATACCCTCACCCGTACCCTAACCCGTATCCTAAGCCGTACCCTAACCCTAAACCTAACCCTAACCTCTACCCTACGCCGTACCCTCACCCGTACCCTAACCCGTACCCAAAGCCTTACCCTAACCCTAACCCTAACCCTCACCCATACCCAACGCCGTAACCTAACCCATATCCTAACCCGTATCCTAAGCCGTACCCTAACCCTAACCAATAACCTACGCAGTACCCTCACCAGTACCCTCACCCGTATCCTAAGCCCTACCCTAACCCTAACCCTTACCCTAACCCTAAAATACCCTTTACTGCTTTTGCCTCCATTAGATTTCCTAAACACTAGTGTTTTAAGGAACAGGTTAAAAAGAAAACCTTATGTGATTTTTTTATAATGTGTTTATTCTTTATCTTATCCTAGTGACTAAAATCTTCTCCATGGCTGAACCCCAAATAATAATCCTTTACGTGCTAAGTGGTATCTAGAGAGTGGGATAGGTTTAATAAATACCCTAATCCTAAAGTGTACCCTAAACCTAACCCATACCCTAACCCTAACGTGTACCCTAACCCTAACCAAAACCCTAACCCGAACAAGTATGCTAATCCTAACCCGTACCCTAAACCAATCCCTAACCCTAAAACTAACCCTAACCCTAACCCTAACCCTAACCCATAACCTACGCCGTACCCTCACCCGTACCCTAACCCGTACCCTAAGCCGTACCCTAACCCTAACCCTAACCAATACCCTACGCAGTATCCTCACCCATACCCTCACCCGTACCCTAAGCCGTACCCTAACCCTAACCCTAACCCTAACCCTAACCCCTACCCTATGCCATACCCTCACCTGTACCCTATCCCATAACATAAGACGTACCATAACCCTAACACTAACCCTAACCCTAACCCATAACCTACGCCGTACCCTCACCCGTACCCTAACCCGTATCCTAAGCCGTACCGTAACCCTAACCCTAACCCTAACCCTAACCCATAACCTACGCCGTACCCTCACCCGTACCCTAACACGTACCCTAAGATGTACCGTAAACCTAACCCTAACACTAACCCTAACCCTAACCCACACTCTACGCCGTACCCTAAACCGTACCCTAACACGTATCCTAAGCCGTACCCTAACCCTAACCAATACCCTACGCAGTACCCTCAGCCGTACCCTAAGCCATACCCTAACCGTAACCCTAACCCTAACCCTAACCCCTACCCTACGCCGTACCCTCACCCGTACCCTATCCCATACCCTAAGCCGTACCCTAACCTTAACACTAACCCTAACCCTAACCCTAACCCTAAACTACCCTTGACTGCTTTTGCGTCCATTAGATTTCCTAAGCACTAGTGTTTTAAGGAACAGGTTAAAAAGAAAATCCTAATGTGATTTTTTTATAATGTGTTTATTCTTTATCTTATCCTAGTGACGAAAATCTTCTCCATGGCTGGATCCTAAATAATATTCCTTTACGTGCTAAGTGGTATCTAGAGAGTGGGATAGGTTTAATAAATACCCTAATCCTAACGTGTACCCTAACCCTAACCCACACCTTAACCCTAATGCGTACTCTAACCCTAACCCAAACCCTAACCCTAACACGTACGCTAATCCTAACCCGTACCCTAAACCAATCCCTAACCCTAAAACTAACCCTAACCCTTACCCTAACCCTAACCCATACGCTACGCCGTACCCTCACCCATAACCTAACCCGTATCCTAAGCCGTACCTTAACCCTAAACCTAACCCTAACCTCTACCCTACGCCCTACCCTCACCCGTACCCTAACCCTTACCCAAAGCCTTACCCTAACCCTAACCCTAACCCTCACCCATACCCAACGCCGTAACCTAACCCATATCCTAACCCGTATCCTAAGCCGTACCCTAACCCTAACCAATAACCTACGCAGTACCCTCACCAGTACCCTCACCCGTATCCTAAGCCCTACCCTAACCCTAACCCTAACCCTAACCCTAAACTACCCTTTACTGCTTTTGCCTCCATTAGATTTCCTAAACACTAGTGTTTTAAGGAACAGGTTAAAAAGAAAACCTTATGTGATTTTTTTATAATGTGTTTATTCTTTATCTTATCCTAGTGACTAAAATCTCCTCCATGGCTGAACCCCAAATAATATTCCTTTACATGCTAAGTGGTATCTAGAGAGTGGGATAGGTTTAATAAATACCCTAATCCTAAAGTGTACCCTAAACCTAACCCATACCCTAACCCTAACGCGTACCCTAACCCTAACCAAAACCCTAACCCAAAGAAGTATGCTAATCCTAACCCGTACCCTAAACCAATCCCTAACCCTAAAACTAACCCTAACCCTAACCCTAACCCTAACCCATAACCTACGCCGTACCCTCACCCGTACCCTAACCCGTACCCTAAGCCGTACCCTAACCCTAACCCTAACCCATACGCTACGCCGTACCCTCACCCGTACCCTAACCCGTACCCTAAGCCGTAACCTAACCCTAACCCTAACCCTAACCCTAACCCTAACCCATACCCTACGCCGTACCCTAACCCGTACCCTAACCCGTATTCTAAGCCGTACCCTAACCATAACCAATACCCTACACAGTACCCTCACCCGTACCCTCACCCGTACCCTAAGCCATACCCTAACCCTAACCCTAACCCTAACCTCTACACTACGCCATACCCTCACCCGTACCCTAACCCGTACCCTAAGCCGTACCCTAACCCTAACCCTAACCCTAAACCATACGCTACGCCGTACCCTCACCCGTACCCTAACCCGTATCCTAAGCCGTACCCTAACCCTAACCCTAACCCTAAACTATACCCTACGCCGTAACCTCACCCGTACCCTAACCCGTACCCTAAGCCGTACCCTAACCCTAACCCTAACCCTAACCCTAACCCTAACCCTAACCCATACCGTACGCCATACCCTAACCCGTACACTAACCCATATCCTAAGCCATATCCTAACCCTAATGCGTACCCTAACCCTAACCCAAACCCTAACCCTAACACGTACGCTAATCCTAACCCGTACCCTAAACCAATCCCTAACCCTAAAACTAACCCTAACCCTAACCCTAACCCTAACCCATACCGTACGCCATACCCTAACACGTACCCTAACCCGTATCCTAAGCCGTACCCTAACACTAACCAATACCCTACGCAGTATCCTCACCCATACCCTCACCCGTACCCTAAGCCGTACCCTAACCCTAACCCTAACCCTAACCCTAACCCTAACCCATACCCTATGCCATACCCTCACCTGTACCCTATCCCATAACCTAAGCCGTACCATAACCCTAACACTAACCCTAACCCTAACCCATAACCTACGCCGTACCCTCACCCGTACCCTAACCCGTATCCTAAGCCGTACCCTACCCTAACCCTAACCCTAACCCTAACCCATAACCTACGCCGTACCCTCACCCGTACCCTAACACGTACCCTAAGACGTACCGTAACCCTAACCCTAACACTAACCCTAACCCTAACCCACACTCTACGCCGTACCCTAACCCGTACCCTAACACGTATCCTAAGCCGTACCCTAACCCTAACCAATACCCTACGCAGTACACTCACCCGTACCCTCACCCGTACCCTAAGCCATACCCTAACCCTAACCCTAACTCTAACCCTAAGCCCTACCCTACGCCGTACCCTCACCCGTACCCTATCCCATACGCTAAGCCGTACCCTAACCCTAACACTAACACTAACCCTAACCCTAACCCCTACCCTACGCCGTACCCTCACCCGTACCCTATCCCATACCCTAAGCCGTACCCTAACCCTAACACTAACCCTAACCCTAACCCTAACCCTAAACTACCCTTGATTGCTTTTGCCTCTATTAGATTTCCTAAGCACTAGTGTTTTAAGGAACAGGTTAAAAAGAAAATCCTAATGTGATTTTTTTATAATGTGTTTATTCTTTATCTTATCCTAGTGACTAAAATCTTCTCCATGGCTGGATCCCTAATAATATTCCTTTACGTGCTAAGTGGTATCTAGAGAGTGGGATAGGTTTAATAAATACCCTAATCCTAACGTGTACCCTAACCCTAACCCATACCCTAACCCTAACGCGTACCCTAACCCTAACCCAAAACCTAACCCTAACACGTACGCTAATCCTAACCTGTACCCTAAACCAATCCCTAACCCTAAAACTAACCCTAACCCTTACCCTACGCCGTACCCGCACCCGTACCCTAACCCGTACCCTAAGACGTACCCTAACCCTAACCCTAACCCATACGCTACGCCGTACCCTCACCCGTACCCTAACCCGTATCCTAAGCCATACCCTAACCCTAACCCTAACCCTAACCCTAACCCTAACCCTAACCCATACCCTACGCCATACCCTAACCCATACATTAACCCGTATCCTAAGCCGTATCCTAACCCTAACCAATACCCTACGCAGTACCCTCACCCGTACCCTCACCCGTACCCTAAGCCGTACCCTAACCCCAACCCTAACCCTAACTCTAACCCTTACCCCTACCCTACGCCGTACCCTCACCCGTACCCTATCCCATACGCTAAGCCGTACCCTAACCCTAACACTAACACTAACCCTAACCCTAACCCTAACCCTAACCCATACCCTACGCCGTACCCTCACCCGTAACCTAACCCGTACCCTAAGCCGTACCCTAACCCTAACCCTAACCTATACACTACGCCGTACCCTCACCCGTACCCTAACCCGTACCCTAAGCCGTACCCTAACTCTAACCCTAACCCTAACCCTAACCCTTACCCATACCCTGCGCCGTACCCTAACCCATACAATAACCTGTATCCTAAGCCTTAACCTAACCCTAACCAATGACCTACACAGTACCCTCACCCGTACCCTAAGCCATACCCTAACCCTAACCCTAACACTAACCCTAACCCTAAACCCTACCCTATGCCGTACCCTCACCCATACCCTATCCCATACGCTAAGCCGTACCCTAACCCTAACACTAACCCTAACCCTAACCCTAACCCTAAACTACCCTTGACTGCTTTTGCCTCCATTAGATTTCCTAAGCACTAGTGTTTTAAGGAACAGGTTAAAAAGAAAATCCTAATGTGATTTTTTTATAATGTGTTTATTCTTTATCTTATCCTAGTGACGAAAATCTTCTCCATGGCTGGACCCTAAATAATATTCCTTTACGTGCTAAGTGGTATCTAGAGAGTGGGATAGGTTTAATAAATACCCTAATCCTAACGTGTACCCTAACCCTAACCCACACCCTAACCCTAATGCGTACCCTAACCCTAACCCAAACCGTAACCCTAACACGTACGCTAATCCTAACCCGTACCCTAAACCAATCCCTAACCCTAAAACTAACCCTAACCCTTACCCTAACCCTAACCCATACGCTACGCCGTACCCTCACCCATACCCTAACCCGTATCCTAAGCCGTACCCTAACCCTAAACCTAACCCCAACCTCTACCCTACGCCGTACCCTCACCCGTACCCTAACCCGTACCCAAAGCCTTACCCTAACCCTAACCCTAACCCTCACCCATACCTAACGCCGTAACCTAACCCATATCCTAACCCGTATCCTAAGCCGTACCCTAACCCTAACCAATAACCTACGCAGTACCCTCACCAGTACCCTCACCCGTATCCTAAGCCCTACCCTAACCCTAACCCTAACCCTAACCCTAAACTACCCTTTACTGCTTTTGCCTCCATTAGATTTCCTAAACACTAGTGTTTTAAGGAACAGGTTAAAAAGAAAAACTTATGTGATTTTTTTATAATGTGTTTATTCTTTATCTTATCCTAGTGACTAAAATCTTCTCCATGGCTGAACCCCAAATAATATTCCTTTACGTGCTAAGTGGTATCTAGAGAGTGGGATAGGTTTAATAAATACCCTAATCCTAAAGTGTACCCTAAACCTAACCCACACCCTAACCCTAACCCGTACCCTAACCCTAACCAAAACCCTAACCCGAACAAGTATGCTAATCCTAACCCGTACCCTAAACCAATACCTAACTCTAAAACTAACCCTAACCCTAACCCTAACCCATAAACTACGCCGTACCCTCACCCGTACCCTAACCCGTACCCTAAGCCGTACCCTAACCCTAACCCTAACCCTATCCCATACGCTACGCCGTACCCTCACCCGTACCCTAACCCGTACCCTAAGCCGTACCCTAACCCGTACCCTAATCCGTACCCTAACCCTAACCCTAACCGTAACCCTAACCCTAACCCATACCGTACGCCATACCCTAACACGTACCCTAACCCGTATCCTAAGCCGTACTCTAAACCTAACCAATACCCTATGCAGTATCCTCACCCATACCCTCACCCGTACCCTAAGCCGTACCCTAACCCTAACCCTAACCCTAACCCTAACCCCTACCCTATGCCATACCCTCACCTGTACCCTATCCCATAACCTAACCCTAACCATATCCCTAACACTAACCCTAACCCTAACCCATAACCTACGCCGTGCCCTCACCCGTACCCTAACCCGTATCCTAAGACGTACCGTAACCCTAACCAATACCCTACGCAGTATCCTCACCCATACCCTCACCCGTACCCTAAGCCGTACCCTAACCCTAACCCTAACCCTAACCCTAACCCTAACCCCTACCCTATGCCATACCCTCACCTGTACCCTATCCCATAACCTAAGCCGTACCATAACCCTAACACTAACCCTAACCCTAACCCATAACCTACGCCGTACCCTCACCCGTACCCTAACCCGTATCCTAAGCCGTACCCTAACCCTAACCCTAACCCTAACCCTAACCCATAACCTACGCCGTACCCTCACCCGTACGCTAACACGTACCCTAAGATGTACCGTAACCCTAACCCTAACACTAACCCTAACCCTAACCCACACTCTACGCCGTACCCTAACCCGTACCCTAACACGTATCCTAAGCCGTACCCTAACCCTAACCAATACCCTACGCAGTACCCTCACCCGTACCCTCACCCGTACCCTAAGCCGTACCCTAACCCTAACCCTAACCCTATCCCTAACCGCTACCCTACGCCGTACCCTCACCCGTACCCTATCCCATACCCTAAGCCGTACCCTAACACTAACATTAACCCTAACCCTAACCCTAACCCTAAACTACCCTTGATTGCTTTTGCCTCTATTAGATTTCCTAAGCACTAGTGTTTTAAGGAACAGGTTAAAAAGAAAATCCTAATGTGATTTTTTTATAATGTGTTTATTCTTTATCTTATCCTAGTGACTAAAATCTTCTCCATGGCTGGATCCCTAATAATATTCCTTTACGTGCTAAGTGGTATCTAGAGAGTGGGATAGGTTTAATAAATACCCTAATCCTAACGTGTACCCTAACCCTAACCCATACCCTAACCCTAACGCGTACCCTAACCCTAACCCAAAACCTAACCCTAACACGTACGCTAATCCTAACCCGTACCCTAAACCAATCCCTAACCCTAAAACTAACCCTAACCCTAACCCTAACCCTAACCCTTACCCTACGTTGTACCCTCACCCGTACTCTAACCCGTACCCTAAGACGTACCCTAACCCTAACCCTAACCCATACGCTACGCCGTACCCTCACACGTACCCTAACCCGTATCCTAAGCCGTACCCTAACCCTAACCCTAACCCTAACCCTAACCCATACCCTACGCCATACCCTAACCCGTACCCTAACCCGTATCCTAAGCCGTATCCTAACCCTAACCAATACCCTACGCAGTACCCTCACCCGTACCCTCACCCGTACCCTAAGCCGTACCCTAACCCCAACCCTAACCCTAATTCTAACCCTAACCCCTACCGTATGCCGTACCCTCACCCGTACCCTATCCCATACGCTAAGCCGTACCCTAACCCTAACACTAACACTAACCCTAACCCTAACCCTAACCCATACCCTACGCCGTACCCTCACCCGTAACCTAACCCGTACCCTAAGCCGTACCCTAACCCTAACCCTAACCTATACATTACGCCGTATCCTCACCCGTACCCTAACCCGTACCCTACACCGTACCCTCTCCTATACCTTAACACGTACCCTAACCCTAACCCTAACCCTAACCATAACCCTAAACTACCCTTGACTGCTTCTGCCTCCAATAGATTTCCTAAGCACTATTGTTTTAAGGAACAGGTTAAAAAGAAAATCCTAATGTGATTTCTTTATAATGTGCGTGTTCTTTATCTTATCTTAGTGTCTAAAATCTTCTCCATGGCTGGACCCCAAATAATATTCCTTTACGTGCTCAGTGGTATGTAGAGAGTGGAATCGGTTTAATAAATAACCCAACCCTAATGCGTATCCTAACCCTAACCCATACCCTAACCCTAAAACGTACCGTAATCCGAACCCGTACCATAAACCTACCCTAACACTAAAAGTAACCCTAATCCTAACCCATACCGTACACCGTACCCTCACCTGTACCCTAACCCTAACCCTAAACCTAACCCTAACCCATACCCTACGCCGTACCCTCATTCATACCCTAACACGTACCCTAAGCCGTACCCTAACCCTAACCCTAACCCTACCCATAACCATAACCCTAAAGTACCCTTGACTGCTTCTGCCTCCAATAGATTTCCTCAGCACTAGTGTTTTAAGGAACAGGTTAAAAAGAGAATCCTAATGTGATTTCTTTATAATGTGTGTGTTCTTTATCTTATCCTAGTGTCTAAAATCTTCTCCATGGCTGCACCCCAAATAATATTCCTTTACGTGCTAAGTGGTATCTAGAGAGTGGGATAGGTTTAATAAATACCCTAACACTAACGCGTACCCTAACCTAACACATACCCTAACCTTCACACGTACCCTAATCCTAACCCGTTCCCTAACCTAGCCCTAAGTCTAAAACTAACCCTAACCCTAACTCATACCCTACGCCGTACCCTAACCCGTACCCTAAGCCGTACCCTAACCCTAACCCTAACCCTAACCCTTACCCTCAACTACCCTTGACTGCTTCTGCCTCCAATAAATTTTCTATGCACTAGTGTTTTACGGGACAAGTTTAAAAGAAAATCCTAATGTGATTTCTTTGTAATGTGTGTGTTCTTTATCTTATCCTAGTGTCTAAAATCTTCTCCATGGCTGGACCCCAAATAATATTCCTTTACGTGCTAAGTGGTATCTAGAGAGTGGTATAGGTTTAATAAATACCCTAACCCTAACGCGTACCCTAACCCTAACCCATACCCTAATCCTAACCCGCACCGTAAACCTAACCAAAACCCTAAAACTAACCCTAATCCTAACCGTAACTGATACCTTAACCCGTACCCTAACCCATAATATAAGCCGTACCCTATCCCTAACCCGAACCCTAAACCCAACCCTAACCCTAACCCTAACCCTGACACTCTCCCTATTTAAATCCTTGACACTGTCTTTAAATAATGTCCTGATGCAGTTCCTACCTGAGATGCTGATGCTCTCACTAAGACCTTGAAGTCTCTATCTGAAAAGCTGACACTGTCTGTAACTAATTTCCTGACTTTTTCCTTAACTAACCTCCTAATTTTGTCCCTAAATAACGCCCTGAAACTGGTCCTAACTATGGCCCTGATGCTGACCCTATCTAAGGCCCTGACGATGTCCGTAATAGACTTAGATGTCCCTCACTGTTGTCCTGATCCTGTCCATTACTAATGCCCTGAATATGTGCCTACGTAAGTCTCTGACCCTGTCCTAAGGCCCTGACCCTGTTCCTAAGTAAGGGCCTTGATGCTGTCTCTACAGTATGCCCTGACACTGCCCCTAAATAACGGCCTGACACTGGTCCCAAGTATGGACCTGATCCTGTCCATAACTAAGGCCCTGAAGTTGTCCCTCATTAAGTCTCTGACACTGCCCTTAATAAGCCCCTGACCGTGTCCCTAGCTAATGGCCTAAGCTATAACTTACAAAGTCCCTAACACTATCCCCAAGATGCTGACACCCTGCCTAACTTAGGCTTTGATGTTGTCCCTTAGTGTTTAAGTGGTCACAAAATAACACCCTGATTCTATTACTAAGGCCCTGAATATATCCCTAAGAAAGTCTCTGAAGTGTCCCTAACTAACGGCCTAAACTGTCTCTTACTAAGGCCTTCAAGTTATCTCTGAGGGCCTGACAACACTGTCCCTAACAAAGGGCCTGTTGCTGGCCCTAACTAACGTCCTGATGCTGAACCTTACTGAGGCCCTGATGCTCTTCCTAACTAAGGCCTTGATGCCGATTCTACCTGAGGCCCTAAAACTGTCTGTGACTAATGGCCTGACTCTTTCCCTAACTAACACCCTAATTTTGTCCCTCATTAATGCCCTGACAATGGTCGACACTACAGCCCTGATGCTGGCCCAATCTAAGACCTTGACGATGTCCCTAATAGCCTTAGATGTCCCTCACTGTTGGCCTGACCCTGTCCCTAACCAAGGCCCTGACCCTCTTCCTAAAGCTGTGATGATGTCTCTACCTGAGGCACTGACACTGTCTATAACAATGGCCGACTCTTTCCCTAACACCCTGATGCTGCCCCTAATAGCCTCGTGTATCTCTCAGTAATGCCCTAATCCTGTCCATAACTAAGGCCCTGAATATGTCCTTAAGTAAGTCTCTGATGCTGTCCTTAACTAAGGCCCTGATACTCTCTATACCTAAGGCACTGACACTATCTATAATAATGGCCTGACTCTTTCCCTAACTAACACCCTGATGCTATCCCTAATTGAGGCCCTGAAGATGTCCCTAATACCTTTAGGTGTTCCTCAGTATCACCCTGATCCTGTCCATAACTAAGGCCCTGAATATGTCCCTAGGTACATCTCTGACGCTGTCCCTAACTAAGGCCCTGATGCTGTCTCTACCTCAGAACCTGACATTCTAATGTCCTGACTCTCCCTAACTAACATCCTGACGCTGCCCCTAAGTGAGGCCCTGACACTCTTCTTAACTAAGGACTTGCCGCTGTCCCTACCTAAAACCCTGACACTGCCTGTAACTAATGACCTGACTCTTTCCCTAATTAACACCCTAGTTTTGGCCCTAACTAAAGCCCTGACACTGGTTCTAATTATGGCCATGATGCTGGCTCTAAGGCCCTGAAGATATCCCTAAGTAACAGCCTGAATTGTGTCTAACTAAGGCTCTCACGTTATCTCTAACTTAGGCCCTGACGCTGTCCCTTATAGTCTAAGCTGTCATTAAATAATGCCCTGATCCTGTCCATAACTAAGGTTCTGAATATGTCCCTAAGTACATCTCTGATGATGTCCCTAACAGCCTGAACCGTCTCTTCAAGTTATCTCTGAGGATCTGACACTGGCCCTTACTAAGGCCTCACCCCGGGGTTGTCCCAGGCTGCTGGGCAGTTTTCTCTTGTCCTCATCTCTAGCCAGCTGCCTGCCATTGGCCACTCTAAGATTCTGCGATGCAGTGGTCCCACGTGGGATGTGCCTGTGTAGGCTCACCTGCGGGAGGAGAGTCATGGCCACTCTGCCCTCCAGGGGACTGCGGCTCAGGGTAGGAATCGCTCAGCCAGCGTCTGGACACAGGGTTCTGTGTCCTTGTTTGTTGTAAACCCCTTGGAGTTACCTCTAACATTTTTTAAATGGATCTCCCATCAGCATATTTATGATTTAAATTATTTACCACATTAAAATTCAGGAATGACATTATTAGAATGAGCAGGAAGACACAGGATGCCCCCCCCAATGATCTATTACTGGGAGGATTTAAAATTCTAATGAGAAAACACTCACTCTCCTCATCCTCTTGGGCGTCAGCACAAGGCGGGAATCAGCAGCATTCTTTATTTATCCCTCTGATTTTCCAGAACCTTTCCTTCAAGGAGAAATCTCTGAGCTCTGTGGGAACTGTGAGTGGTGACCATCTGGTAAATCTGAGACTGAAAAGAAAGAGGAAAAGAGATAGAGGAGGAGATGAGAATTGGTGATGGGGAGAAACAGGGGCATCCACGTTCAATCTCAGGCTGAGAGTCTGGGTTAATCTCCAACGAACCTAAGGACCACCAGGAGCTGGTCCCACTGGCCTTGTCACCTGGTATGGGGATTGGGGACAGCCAAACCACCATGGCCACTTTCAGAGAAATAAAGAAAGTGGGAGGGCACCCCTGGGAGCCAGGTTGAAAATGGTCATGCTGTGAAATAATAAGATGCCCTTTTCAGAAAAGTGAAGACGGTTCTCTTGGTTCTCAAAGACTTGCAAATACTGTGTCCTTCTGGAGGCATGCTGAAGGCTTCAGCCTTTGAGGGCAGTAATGGGAGTGCATCTGGGCTCAAAACCATCCAGCACTCACTCCTTGAGGGTGCAGAGGATGACCAGTGTCCACCCCTCGGGTGCTGTGGGGCCTGAGATCCCCTGATCACCGAGGACGGGAGGGGCCGCACAGACACTCCACTGGACCACCGGGGGCTTGGCTGGTGGGCTACAGTCCTTTATCAGATACATGGTTTGCAAACATCTTGTGCCATTTTGGATGGTGGATTATCTTATTCCTTGCTCCTTTTATACACAACTGTTTTTCATTTTGAGGAAGTCCAATTCATCTATCTTATCTTTTGTTGCTTGTGCTTTTGGTAGCAGATCTAAGAAATCATGACCAAATCCAAGGTCATGAAGATTTACTCTCATGTTTTCTTCTACGAGTTTTATCATTTTGGTTCTTGCATCTAGGCCTTTGGTCCATTTTGCGTTGATTTTTGTATATGGCGTGAGGGGAGGTAAGGGTCCAAGTTTATTCTTCTGCATGTGGGTATCCAGTCGTTCCAGAACCTGTGCTAACTGTTTGGGAGAAAATACGTGCAAATGATGCGACCAACAAGGGCCTAATTCTAAAATATACAAACAGCTCATACAACTCAAAAAAGAAAAAAGAATCAAAAAATAGGCAGAAGGTCTAAATAGACATTTCTGCAAAGACATACAGATGGCCAATAGGCACATGAAAAGATGCTCCACATCACTAATTATTAGAGAACGCAAATCAAAACTACAGTGAGTTATCACTTCATAGTGGTCAGAATGGCCATCATTAAAATGTCTAGAAATAAATGCTGGAGGGGGTGTGGAGAAAAGGGAACCCTCCTACACTACTGGTGGGAATGTAAATTGATGCAGCCACTATGGAAAACAGTACGGAGGTTCCTCAAAAACTAAAAATAGAATTACCATATGAACCAGCAATCCCACTCCTGGGCACATATCCAGACAAAACTATAATTTGAAAAGATACATGCACCCCAGCATTCACAGCAGCACTATTCACAATAGCCAAGACATGGAAGCAACCTGAATGTCCCTCAACAGATGAATGGATATAGAAGATATGATACATATATACAATGGAATATTACTCAGCCATAAAACAGAATGAAATAATGCCATCTGCAGCTACATGGATGGACCTAGAGATTATCATACAAAGTGAAGTAAGTCAGACAGAGAACGACAAATACCATATGATATCACTTATATGTGGATTATAAAATGAGACCCAAATGAACCTATCTACAGAACAAAAACAGACTCTCAAATATAGAAAACAGACTTGTGGTTGTCAAGGGGAAGACAGGCGAGAGAGATGGATTGGGAGTTTGGGATTAGTAGATGCAAATTATTATATATAGGATGGATAAACAAGGTCTTACTGTACAGCACAGGGAACTATATTCAATACCCTGTAATAAACCATAATGGAAAAGAATACGAAAAATATGTATATATGTATGTATGTATATATGAATCACTTTGCTGTACAGTAGAAATTAACACAACATTGTAGGTCAACTATACTTCAGTATCAATTAGTTTGAAGGCACTTTTATAAATTAGGCCTTATTTCTCTTGTCCTTTCATCCTGGGACAAATGTATAACAGAAACTAACCTGGATTACTCCGGGATGAACTCATATCACACAGAACTTTAATTGTTGAACAAACCATGAATACCAGTTACACCATGGGATGTCCTGATCCAATATGAAGTTTGTATACCTTGTATCAAGCCTGCAGATTCCACTAAATTTGGAAATTCAAACTGAAATGAAGCCACCTATCCCATGACTTCTCCACAACTAGTTATACAACATCAATTGGAAACCATATACAATCAAATGAATGCAGACAGACACAACTATAGCCTTCCTTTTTTTTCCTTTTAGATAAAGAGGGTATTTAAGGTGATGTCTTGGGCCGTTTCAGGGTGTTACTCAATTTCCTGGGTATCTGCCATGCACACAGGAAGTACACGTTAGTTAAATTGTTTGTGCAACTATATGAAGGTAGTTAATACCACAAAACTGTATACGTAAAGTGAATTAAACGCTAAAGTCATGTTTTGTATTTTTAATGACAAAGAAAAAAAAGTGTGGCGCTGATATTTGTTACAGAAATGAACATTAAAAACATTCTTAGTGAAAAAGCCATACAGAAAAGGCCACCTAGATCCCATATTCGTCTTGTCTGCTTCAAATACATCAAGGTTGTCCAAATGAGGGGGAAACTCAGTAATGGTTCCAGAAAAAGAAAACTGGATCAGGATGGAAAAAGACATTTTCATACAGTTGGGACAGCAGGTGAAAGTTGAAGTGGGGCTGAGTATTAAATTATAATGTAGACACCAGGATTTCCTCATTTAGGGGTTATGTGCTGGTTCCTTGGGCAAAACACACTGAGCATTTTGTGTGAAGTGGCAAATGTGAGTACTTTTTGCCATTATTGCAACTTTTCTGTACATTTTAAATTACTGGAAAGTAAATTACTTTTCTAGACAACCATGTCAGTATCATGCCAGAAAATCAGATAAGACAGACATCAAATTTTGTTATAGGGGCCAAGACTCACCCAGACCAAGTTCAACCAAAGTTGTGATACTTATTTCCCTTGTAGGAGTCCGCATGGTATTAAGAGGCACTGTGGGAAGAGTATATTAGTAGCTACCATGTCTTGGGTCCTGTGGATTACCTGGGGTGCAGTAGAAACTGAGATTTTAGTATTGCAATTTTTCACATTACTTCAAAAAATATGTTAAAAAATAAATTCAGTAAAGTTGCAAAATATGGAATCAATATACACAAATCAGTTTTGTTTCTATACACTAATAATGAACCACCAGCAAGAAAAATTAAGAAAACAATCCCATTTACAATTCCATCAAAAAGAACAAACTATTTAGCAATAAATTTAACCAAGGACATGAAAGACGTATACTCAGAAAACTATAAAGCATTGATAAAGAAACTGAAGACACAATAGAAAACAATATTCCATGCTCATGCATCAGAAAAATTACTATTATTAAAATGTTTATTCTACCCAAAGCCATCAACAAACAGTGCCAGGAAAACTAGACACCAGACTCCAAAGAACGACACTGGTCACCATCTACACTGCACGTAAAACTAACTAAAAGCGCACAGTATTCCACATTAAACCCTTTCTCTCCTGAGGCCCCTGAAGATGCACCCCACCCACCCAGCAGTCAGCTGCACAGGAAGATTCTCCACACTTGCTCATTTTTTCCTCTTGTGGAGTCTCCTCACCAGTGGTTCCTGAGAAAACCCAGCTGCTGTCAGTGTGGACAATGCCTCATGGTCCAGAAACCTAAGCCCTGACAGGAGACAAAGCTCCTGTCTGCTTGTCACAGAGCAAAGTCTGTGGGCAGGGTGCACCTGTGCCCCCAGGGTCAGACAGGTGGGTTCGGCGCCCCCTGTGGGACGTCAGAGAAGTGCCGGGAGCGCCGCACTCACAAACCCAGGGGCCTCATCCGGAAGGCAGTTCTGCTGTATATACTAAAGTTTGGAAATCCAAACTGAAATGGAGCCAAGTATCTCACTGTATCTTCTCAAAAGATGGTTAAGGAGCAATTCATTACAAACCATATGTAATGAAATGAATGTAAACACAAACTTTACAACTTAAACCAAAATTCACTCAAAATTGCCCATAGACAAATTTAAATTACCAAACTATAAAAATCCTAGGAAAAAAAAAGATAATCTACATGATTTTGGATCTGGTGACCTTATTCAGAAAACCGGAAGACAAACCACAAACTGCAAGAAACTATTTCCAAAACACATATCTGATAAAGGATTTGTACTCAAATTATGCCAACAACGCCATTAAAATTTGGTAAAGATTGAAACACACACCTGGCCCAAGAAGATAAACAGGCAGTAAATAAGCATACAAGAATATACTCAAGACGCTGGTGGAATGCATGCACAACCAACTTCGGAAGACAGTTTGGCAGTTTTTTCCAAATCTAAAAAGTCTCACCTTAGGATCCAAGAAGTGTACCTCTTGTATTTAGACAACTGCTTTGAAAAACTGTGTTCAAACCAAAACTAGCATCAAGTAATGCACAGCAGCTCTATTCATAATGGCTAAAAACTTAAAGATATCAATATGTCCTTCTGTAGATGAATTCATAAGCAAATTAGGGCACATACATGTCAAGGGGAGAAGAATACACCACCCCAAAATATGCCCATTTGACAAAAGGATTATTTTGCACTGATTAAGAAACAGCAGACTCAAGAGAATCTTTCAAAACCAAGTAGAAAATGCCCTATTAGGAGGTAAATTTATATTTATGAAGGATATCTCCATTTGTAAGGGTATGTCCCTCTCTGGACCAGGAATTGAATGATGACTAAGTATCAAGAAAAGCTTGTTGGGACTTCCCTGCTGGTCCAGTGGTTAACACTCCATGCTCCCAATGCAGGGGACCAGGGTTCAAGCCCTGGTCAGGGAACTAGATCCCGCAAGCTGCAATTAAGAGCCCACATGCCGCAACTAAAGATTCCACAGGCCGCAACTGAGACCCAGCGCAGCCAAATAAATAAATGTTTTTTTTTTAAAAAAAAAACCTTGTCAACGAAATAGGCCTGGATGTAAATCTGTGTAACAACCATACCCTTCTTTACTCTGCTTTGCCTAATAACCAACCTTAAATGGCTTCCTCCATTCCCTAATATCTTTCTTTTGTTCTCAGTGGAAGATAGCATTTAAGATAACGGCTTGGGCCATTTCAGGGAGTGACTCAGTTTTCCTGGGTATCTTTCAAGTATACAGGAGGTATGCATGGTATATATTAAACTTCTGATTGTTTTCTCTAGTTTATCTCTTTTTCATTACAAGGGAGATCTCAATAAAGAACATAGAAGGGTAGAGGGAAAATTATTTTTCCTCTAATATACATGCAATGCAATAGTATTCAGAGATATAAAGGAATGGACCATCAACCCGTGCAAAAAAAAAAAAGATACATCTAACACTTACATTGCTAAGTGAAAGAATCCAGTTTGAAGTGCTACACACTGTATGGCCTCATTTATATGACATTCTAGAAAAGGCAAAACTGACATGGTAAACAGCGTATGGAATATGTGGTTGAAATAGTCCACATGATACTTTAGTGGTGAATACCTGTCACTATGCATTTGTCTACACCCACAGATTTTTACAACCCAACAAGTAAATTACAATCTATTCAAACTTAGCTACTTAGGATATGGGAGTGTCAAAGACTGGGATACAGAATGTAACAAAGAATCTAACTGATTCAGAAATGTATGAAAAAACTCACTGTTGGTAGTGGGACAAATGGGCTGACCTAAGTTAACTTTGGAAATATACAGAACCTGTAGGCCAAAGACAAAATGTACCATACATACACAGTGGACTCTATGTTCTTTCCATGAGGGGTAGTAGCTAATAATACTGAAACTACTATATCAGTAATTGAATGGAACAAGCACTGAATTTAATAAATGACAAATGGTGGAAGCCAGGTTTCCTACCACTGGAGTGGGATGTTACAGTCAAACAAAGGGAGAAGGTTACAATATCCATGTCATAACAGATCCAGTTGGAGATAGCAGTATAAACTATCTTTAGCCTACACATAGTTCCACATGGAAATCTTTATAATTATGTGTATATGCATAGGCTGGGATACATGCATATATTTCCACGCACTGTCAGCTGAGCATATTTAGCTCCCACATGTAAGTTTTTAATACCATTCTCTAATAAACGGAACAAGGGCTCTTTGAAGAAAGGGCTGATGCTAGGACTGAGACAGTAAATATATGAAGCAGGATAATCTTAAAATATCAGAAAGTAAAGAAGTACCAAAAATTTTAAAAACCCACAAAAGAAAAATTATGTAAAATGAAAACAGGAGCAAATGCAAAAATCTCTCAACAGCCAAAGCAAGAATTAACTAAGCAGTCTAATAATGTAGTGCTGGATTATAACCAAAAGTTTATAATAATTATTCACGTGTCCAAACTGGTAAAAATAAATTACATAGTTTTTGATGAATGGTGTTAAATAGAAATCTCCTATGCAGAAAGCTTCTAAACAATTTATATAGCCACTCAGCTGTCCATCAAGGGTGTGAAGCTAACTCCTCTCTCCTCAAGTGTGGGTTCTGCATTATGACTTCCTCCTAAATAAGACACACAGGATGGACATGGGAAAATATTAACTTCACTGTGGGAACACTTGACAAACACTACCTCAGCTAGGTGACCAAAGTTGAGAATATAAGTGAGAAGTTCCCTTGAGAGCCTGTCCTCTTGATATACAGTGAAGAGGAAGCACTTCACCTCTGTGATCTGCTTTTTCAAAGTCTAACCACGACAAAAACACCAAGCAAATCCCAGTGCCTGGCAGTCTATAAAATACCTGACCAGTCCTCCTCCACACTGTCAAGGTCATGGAAACAAGGAGAGTCTGAGCAACTGTCAAAGCCCAGAAGAGACTAAACAGACATGATGACCCCATGGCCTTTGAGATCCTGGAACAAGGAAAGGTATAACAAAGGGAACATGAATAGGGACTTCGGTTAATAATAGAGTATCAATATTTGTTCATTATTTGTCATGATTCTGTAGAAAATTAGACAGGAAAAATTAAACGTCAAATAAGAGAAACCTACTGTAACAAACTGGAAATCCAGAAGAAACAGGTGATTTCTTTGTAAAAACTCATTACCAAAATGAACACTAAATTAAGGAAAATACAAAAAGACCAATTAATTACTGAGGAATCTCTTCCCCATACTGGTTATCCTATCACTGTTCCAGGGTTTCCCTCTCCCGGGACAGGGAAGGAACAGGGACAGAGCTGTTTGGCAGCTCCACTAATATCTGGTCCCACCCAGAATCTTCATCTCCCCCAGCCATGCCTACCCAGTGAGGACACCTGAGGAAGGATCAGGGATTATTGATTCAGATATATCAACTACAAATTTTTCTTTTCCCAGCGACTGGACACACTTACTGAAGTAAAATAAATTAGTATTTACTTACTGTCCTCCCAAGACTGCAAGAAGTTCTTTCACTTACTGACAAGTCAGGATCGTTGGTGGTGGTAAACTCAAGTCTCTTTCCTTGGGCATCAGGTCCTCACATCTCAGAGGCTGGCCCAAAACAGCCCATGTGCCCTCAGAAGACACACAGACCTCATTCCTGCCCCTGAGAGGTGGGAGCCCTTGAGTTATGCCATCTCCCTGGCCATATTAATTGCCCATCCCTGAAAAACAATACTGCTCATTTTCTAGTATCTTCTCTCTCATTTACTAAGTGAAGAAACCAAATGCTAGGGTGGTAAGGAAACTCTTGTGCAATGAAGTAATGGGAGGCTCAAGAATTATTCCATGCCATGGAACCCATAATTGGCAGGCTTTCCAGAGGCCACATGGATGCATATGGCTCTCCAAGACAATGCAGCCTCAGTGTGAACCTCCCATTGGGAGGTCCAGGTGCTCCCATATCTTTGATTCTTAATGAATATGAATGTCAAAAGTTTCTAACGACTGAAAAGACAAAGGATTGCAGGGCCATGGTCTCCTGTATGGTTGTTGTGTCAGGGACACACTCCAATGTTTAGAGGATTATTACTTCTCTTGGCAGCCTATGAGGCTGTGAGGGGGAGGACTTTTTCTCAACCACATGGATGTTGGTAGTTGAAACTTCTCAAAGGAATGTCTACACTGCCCAGGTAGCTGTTGAATTGCCCGTAACTATACATGAGGGCCTGACAATGCCCAGGCTGGACTGAGCTAGAGGACCACAGATGCCTGCCTGGATAGTCAGAGGTCAAGGGCTGTCCTGCCTGAGGCTTGATCATCTACTCATGCCCACTCAGATGGGACAAAGGATGCCTCCAGTGCCAAGAGGGCCCCACCAGCCCTTAAGAAGGCAGCAGCTGGGGGCTGGCAGGTCACTGCACCCAGTCCTGTATAAATCCACACATGTCCACTGAGTGCCCTCCTGTCTGGGCTGTGCTGGAATCTGAGGCTGCCCAGGCAGGGTAGGGCCAGCATCACCCTTCCCAGGTAGGAGGGCAGAAGGAAACCATGCATGACTTCTGACACCCTCTCCAATCCTTGACAGAGTTTGAGTTGGATAAGAAACAGTCCGAGACAAGAACAGACATTTCATTCTTCTTTCAGAGCCCAGGACTGAGGGAAGGGAGGCCAGAAAAACAGTTATTGACCTCAGCTCCCTGACTCTTGTTTGACCCTGGGCAAGTCCTATCCATTCTGGAGGCTTGAGAGAGAAAGAGAGGGGAGGGCAATGAGGGCCAATTGTGCTTAAACCTAACTCTAACCTTTACCCTAAGAACCCTAACCTCTAACCTTAACCCCCTAACAACCCTAGCCCCAGACCCCTAGACCCTCGCCCCTGACCCCTAAACTCTAATCCCCGGCCCTGACCCTTTAACCACAACCCTCTACCATGACTCTCCAACAATGACCCATAACCCTAAACCGTGACCCCTGAACCCTCACACTGACTCAATCCCAGGCCTAAAGCCCGGCCTAGTGGGTACCAAGGGATGACTGTATGAACTCTCAAAGAAACCAAGGAACTAAATCTTCCTGACCATGAATTTAGCAATGGTTTCTTAGATTTGACAGTAAAGCATAAGAAATGAAAGAAAAAAATAGATAACTTGGATTTCCTCAAGATTACAAACCTTTGTGCAACAAAAGAGGCTCTCCAGAAAGTAAAAAGACAGCCCACAGAATGGAAGATAATATTGGCACATTATATATCTGATAAGACTCTTTACCGAGAATATACCCAGGACTTTTACAACTCATCAACAAAAAGACAAACAATAAAATTTTTGAAACAGACAAATGACTTGCATGGACTGCTCTCCAGGCAAGACATACAAATGGTCAACAAGGACATGAAAAGATGTCAAACATCAGTAGTCATGATGAAAATGCAAATTAAAGCCACAGTGTGATGCCCCTTCACACACACTAGAATAAAAATAAATTTTTAAATAAATTTTTAAATAAATTTTTAAATATATAAATAAAAATAACAAATGTTGGCAACAATGTAGAGAAATTAGAACCCTTAAAAGTTACTTGTGGAGATGTACAATGGTGTAGTCTATGTGTACAAAACTTTAGCATTTACTCAAAAATATAATTACCATGTGGTTCAACAACTCCACTCCTAGATATATACCCAAAATATGGAAAACAGGTGTTCAAACAAAAACTTGTTCACCAATTATTCATAGCAGCACTGTTCACAATAGCCCAAGGTAGAAAAGATTTAAATGTCCATCAGCAGGTAAACAGATAAGCAAAATAAGGTAGATCCATAAGCTGCATTATTCTGTCATATAAAAGAATAAAGTAAAATTATACAGCCACTGTGGAATACTGTATGGTGGCTCCTCAAAAACATGGAAAATGTATGATCCCTTGATTCTGCTCCAGGGTGTACACCCAAAATATTAGAAAGCAAGGACTGGAACAGATATCTGTACCCCATATTCATAGCAACATTATTCACAATTTCCAGCCAAAAGGTGGAAGCAACACAACACATCCTTCAACAGATGAATGGATAAGTACAGTGTAGTATATACACAATGGAATATGATTCAACCTTTAAAACTAAGGTAATTCTCACACATGCTACAATGTGGATGAACCTTGAAGTCATTATGCTAAGTGAAACAAGCCAGACACAAAAAGGACAAACGTTCTATGATTCCACGAGTATGAGGTATCCAGATAAGTCAAATTCAAAGACAAAGTAGAATAAGGTTGCCAGGGGTTGAGGTGAGTTAGTGTTTAATGCCTACGGTTTCATATGGGGAAAATATCTGGAGATGGATGGTGAGGATATTTTTACAACAATGTGAATGTAGTTAATGCCATAGAACTGTATACTTAAAAATGGTTTAAATGGGGCTTCCCTCACGGCACAGTGGTTAAGAATCTGCCTGCCAATGCAGGGGACATGGGTTCAAGCGCTGGTCCTGGAAGATCCCGCATGCCGTGGAGCAGCTAAGCCCGTGTGCCACAACTACTGAGCCTGCGTTCTAGAGCCTGCGAGCCACAACTACTGAAGCCCGTGTGCCTAGAGCCCGTGCTCCACAACAAGAGAAGCCACCGCAACGAGAAGCCTGCACACAGCAATGAAAAGTAGCCCCCGCTCGCCGCAACTAGAGAAAGCCTGCACACAGCAACAAAGACACGACACAGCCAAAAAATAAAAAATAAAATAACATTTTTAAAAAAGCTTTAAAAAAGTGGTTTAAATGGTAAATGTTATGTATTTTTAATCACGATGGAAAAAATGAATGAAATAATCATCAATGTTACAATGTGGATAAACACTGCAAACATCCTAAGTGAAAGAAGCCACACAGAAAAACCACCCAGATCATGCTCATCTTGTACACTCTAAGTCCAGCAAGGTTTTTAAAGTGAGGAAAAGCCCCAGTGATGGTTCCAAGAAAAGAAAACTGGATTCGAATGGAAAATATATTTCCACAAAGCTGGGGCAGCTGGTGAAAGTTGAAGCAGGTCTGGGGATAGGATTATAATGTGGAAACCATAATTATTCCTCATTTTGGGGTTATGTGCTGGTTCCCTGGGAGAGTGGCCCTCCCACTCTCACAGGGTAAAACAAACTGGAGTATTTTGTGAATGTGGAAAACTTGATACTGCTATTTGAAGTTTTTTATACACTTGAAATTTACTAGAAAATAAAGTACTTATCAAAACAACCATGCCATACCACGCCAGAAATACAGACATCAAACTTTGTTATAGAGGCCAAGCTCTACCCAGATCCAGCTCACCCACAGTGGTGATGCCAATCACCCTTGTAGGAGTCCACATACTACAAGAGGCACCATTGGAAGATTACATTGGGAGCCACTATGTCTTGGGTGCTGTGGATGACCTAGATGTAGTTGAAACAGTGGGATTTCTGAATTCTAGTTTTCCATATTCAACCACCAAAAAACTGTTACAACTAAAAGATGAATTCAGTAAAGCTGCAGGATACAAAAAAAAAGAAAAATCAATGCACAAAAATCATTTGTGATTCTATACACTGATAATGAACCATCAGAAAAGGAATTTTTTTAAAAAATCCCACTTACAATTGCATCCAAAAAGATAACTAGGAGTAAATTTAACCAAGGACGTGAAGGACCTGCACACTGAAAACTGGAAGACACTGATAAAGGAAACTGAACAGACAAAAATAAATGGAAAGATACCCCGTGCTCATGGGTAAAAAGAATATTTTGAAAATATGCATTCTAAGGTGGGACTTTCCTGGCCGTCCAGGGGTTGGGACTCTGTGCTCCCACTGCAGGGGGCGCAGGTTCGATCCCTGGTTGGGGAACTAAGATCCCGCATCATGCATGCCACATGGTGTGGCCCAAAATTTTTTTCTTAATTTTAAAAAATATGCATTCTAGCCAAATTAATGTACACATTCAACACAATCCCTACCAAAAGTCCAACGACATTTTCCATAGAAACAGAGCAAACAATCTTAAGATGTGTGTGGAACCACAAAGGACCCAGAAGAGCCAAAGCCACCCTGAGGAAGGAGAACGGGCTGGAGGCATCTCGCTCCCTGACTTCACACTTCATTACGAAGCTACAGTCCCAAAAAAGTGTGGAATTGGCACAAAAACAGGCGCACAGACCAGAGGAACAGAGCAGAGAGCCCAGGAATCAACCTACAGGTATGTGATCAGTTAATTCACAAGAAAGGAGCCAAGAACATACACCAGGGAAAGGACAGTCCCCTCAAGAAATGGTGCTGGGAAAACCAGGCTCCACACGCCAAAGAACAACACTGCACTCTGTCTACACCACACACAAAAGCGGCCAAAAACCCAGTTTTCCACATCAAGCCCTTCCTCTCCTGGGTCCTCTGAAGACAGACACCCTCAGCGGTCAGCCATGCACAGGAACATTCTCCCCACATTTCCTCACCTTTTCCCTCAGTGGCGTCACCTCCCAGAAGGTCCTGAGGAGACCAGGCTCCTCTCAGCATGAACTGGACCCCACAGTGTCCCCAAGCTGAAGCCTCAGGGGATCCTGAGGAGACTCGGCCTCTGTTAGTGTGGACTCGACCCCAGCTTGTCCTGAAACCTGGCCGTCAGCGTGGACGCAACCCGCGTGTCCCAGAAGCCAAAGCCCCAGTGGGTCCTGAGGAGACAGGGCTCCTCTCAGCATGAACGTGAACAGCATGATCTGAACAGACATCCCGCCAAAAAAAGATATACAGATGGTAAACATCATACAGAAACAAGCTCAACATCATATACCATTAGGGAGTTACAAATTAAAATCATGAGATATCACAGCACACCTATTAGCACTGCTAAACTCCAAAAATATGAAAATACCAATTGCTAGAGGGTGAGGAACAAAAGGAGCTCTCCCTCATAGCTGGGGGGATGCATGTGCAGCCACTTTGTAAAACAATTTGGCAGTTTTTTCCAAAGCTAAACAAGTCTCACGTTGGGATCCAACAATCATGCTTCCAGTATTCAGGCAACTGCTTTGAAAATCTATGTCCAAATGCAAACAAGGATGCAATTATGCACAGCAGCACTTTCATAATGGCTAAAAACTTGAAGAAATCAGGATATCCTTCAAAAGATGAATGTATAAGCAAATTGGGGTAGATCCATGTCAAGGTGAGTAGAATATGCCACCCCAAAATATGTCTCTCTGGCATAAGGATTATTGGTCTGCTTTAAAAAAAAGGGGGGCTTCCCTGGTGGCTCAGTGGTTAAGAGTCTGCCTGCCAATGCAGGGGACACGGGTTCGAGCCCTGGTCCGGGAAGATCCCACACGCCGCAGAGCAACAAAGCCCATGCTCCACAACTACTGAGCCTGCGCTCTAGAGCCCACGAGCCACAACTACTGACCCCGTGTGCCACAACTACTGAAGCCTGCACACCTAGAGCCTGTGCTCCGCGACAACAAAAGCCACAATGAGAAACCCACGCACTGCAAAGAAAAGTAGCCCCTGCTCGCCACAACCAGAGAAAAGCCTGCACGCAGCAATGAAGACCCAATGCAGCCAAAAATAAAATAATATATTCAATAAAAAATCTCAGAAAACTGAGATTGCTGTTTTATGAAAGACATTTACAATACAGAAGTCGCCATTTATAAGGGTATGTCCCTCTTTGCACCAAAAATAGAAGGATAATTAAATCTTAAGTAACTCTTTTCAATGGAGAAGTCCTGACTTAAATGTGCAAACAATCATACCCTTGTTTACTGTGCTTTGCATGATAACCTGCCATAAGTGGTCTTCCTCCCTTCCCCAGCATATTTCTTCTGTTTTTAGCTGAAGAGCTATTTAAGGGGATGGTTTTGGTCATTTCAGGGAGTGACTCAGTTTTCCTTGCTATCCCCCCTGTATTCAGAAGGTAGACATGTAATTAAACTTCTGCTTTTCTCCTGGTAATCTGTCTTTTATTACAGGGGCAGGGTGGCCTCAACCAAGAACCTGAAAAAGTAGAGGGAAAATTGTTTTTCCGCCCATACACATGCAGTGGAATACTACTCAGCAGAAAGGAATGCACCATCAGCCTATGGAAAGACATGGATAAATCCTCAGTATATACTGCTAAGTGAAAGCATCCAGGCTGAGGAGGCTGCACACAGTATGACCCCATTGGTGACATTCTGGGAAAGGCAAAGCTACATAGATGATAAGCAGATCATGGGGTGGGGGGTTTGAAGTATTCCATGTGACATTCTAGGATGGATACCTGTCACTATGCATTTGTCTAAGCCCACAGATGTGTATAGCCCAAGGGGCCAATCATAATCTATTCAAATTTAGTTATTTAGAATGTAGGCATGTGTCAGGATGGAATACATAATGTGACAGAGTCTAACTGTGTTAGAAATATATGGAAACAACTCACTGTAGGGGATGGGATAAAAGGTGCTGACCTAAGTTACCTTTGGAAATGAATGGAATCTGTAGACTAAAGGCAAAATGGACCGTATATAAAGAGTGGGCTTTATTTTACGAAGTTCTTTCCAGGGTGTAGTAGCTAACAACTCTGAAACCTCTGCACATGTAACCTGGAAAGGAGCAATGCATACATAAATGGCAGATGGTGGGAGCCAGGCTCCTCATTGTGGGAACAGGAAGTTACAGATAAGCAAGGGGAGAGCCTCTGCCCTCATAAACCTGGATCTGGGCTTCCTGGGAGGACGCTGACTGGCCGGGGGAAACACACAGATCTTCACGCTGGGAAGACCCTGCAGACACAGGAACTTCACACCCCATCTTTCCACCCATACCTGCTGGAAACACTCAGCCCTCCATCATCAGTCAATTGCAGCGTTTAAGACATTCTCACCCCCAGGCAGATAAAGGAACATGAGGGTCTTGCTTACCCCTAAGCTGTCCCAGAATCCAGGCCCTGGGGGTGGAGCCAGGATGGGGGTGCCTGGGCTCCTGACCAGCAGGTGAGAGGAAGGAGGAAGACCAGTTCCGAGGACAGAGGTTCCCTCAAGTCTGTGAGCCCAGGAGCCCCGATGGGATTCATTCCCAGTGCGGACATGGGCAGGGCCTGCAGTGGTTCTGTGTTCCCCCTGGGCCCCTTTGATGAAGCCATGGCAACACTGGGCCCAGACGTCTCCTGGCGGTGTCTCAAACTCTGACACAGCGGTTTTACAAAGGAACAAGAGAATGGAGCTGAGCCCCTGACGGCCACTCCTTTCTGGCTCTGAGTTGCTTCCAACAGGACCGCAATCACCTGCACATAGTCTGCTGTGACCTACCTGCCCCCATTGGCCTTTCCTCTCCCTCCCTGCGATGAGTCCCGTGACATTTCCAGCCTGGACCCCTCTCCCAGGCCAGACGCCTCTGTCCAGTCACTGCACCCCCATCTCACCTTGGGGGCTAACAGGGCACTCAGGGGACCAGGATCCTGCAGGTCTCCACACCCAGGAGCAGCCCCACCTTCCCAGGTTGCTGAGCCCAGGCACCGGGTGTAACCGAGCAGGACCCTACGGGGCCTTCCCAGGACAGACCCCTCCCCCACATCCTCTGCTGGAGCTCCTCTCTGAAGTACCTGGATAACAGCATCTGATGCACGCTTCCTGAGTTGTTTTACAGATGCTGAAACCACCACCAAACGGAAGAAATTAACTACCTGATGATCATGAACAGGTAGCCCCGGAACTTCTGGTGCCTAAGAATTTAGAGTGTTAACTGCCTGTTACCTCACCATCAACCAGAGAATTGTGCACCAGCTGATCACATACCCTGCGACCCCCCTCCATCACTTGGCCTTTAAAATTCCTTTGCTGAAATCCTTCAGGGAGTTTGGGGTTTTAGAGCACAGGCCGCCTGGCCTCCTTGTATTGGCACTTTTACAATTAAAGCTGCACTTCCCTTCACCACACCCGGTGTCAGTAGACTGGCTTTACTGCACTCGGGCAAGCGGACCCAAGTTTCGTTTGGTAACACTGGGGTCTCCCAGGCTCCCACTCTCCTTGTGCCCCACTGACTGTCATCTGCTCCTCCAGAGTCTTGTTGCAGCAAAAATAGAAATGAAGTTTTCCCTCCCCTGAGAACAAGGAAAACAAAGGGAACAGCGAATAGGCTAGAGAAGAAACATAATCTGGCCTGAAAGAATTAATCACTCCTTGTTTTACTTTGTCACTAATTTGTAGTAACTAGATGTGTACTTTACAAAGCTAACCTCACTCCCTGACGCTATGTCATTTACATTCGGCACCCATCACCCCTAACTCTGTGTGAGTTACATCCCCTGCCTCTCACTCCCTAACCTTATTATGTCCAGCACTTACATTCTATACGCCCTTCATAACAAGTCACCCCCTATAGTTTTTGCATTTCAGAAACAAGGTCACTGGTCGATAAACCAGAGGCAAACGGACGCAATTACCAGACTGCCGGACCCCAATTACCGGGCAGCCTGATGCCAGCTATGACTGTTTTGAAATAATGCAAAGGAAAGGAGGAATGCAAGACCTTCACTACTTTGATCCTCAACCTATACCTCAGACTGCGAGAGCGCCACGTATAAAATCTTCCCTGATTCTCAAGGAGGGGTGCCCAGTTCTTGAGGCGCTAGCTGGCTGTGTCTTCCCTGTTGTCTGGCAGAAGAATAAAGCCATCTCTCTCTTCCTCCAAAATCCCTGTCTCCGTATTTCTGTTTGGCCTCGGTGCACAGGGAAGCCGAGATTTCGACAACAGTCTGTGGCCAGTTCCCACACTAATTCACCTCTACACCCACAGCCCTGGCCCAAGCCCGATCTTGTGCCTGGTTCCTCCATCAGGCCCTGGTAAAACTCCCTGCCCACACGGTGCACCTCACATCCCACCCCAACGTGGTCTTTCTGAAGCATAAACGAGACTGTGACTCTCTCCCACCTGTAATCCCCCAAATGTTTCCCCACTTCCACTAGGGTATCTGCTGGGAGAGACATCTGCCAAGGCCCTGAGAGTCCCTGGCATCCCCACGAGGCTGCTGGCTCCTGGGTTCCCTGACAGTGAGCACCTCAGCTGGCCAGGCGACATGGCAGGAAACCCCAGAACTGCTCACCTCAGGAGGGGACTGGCACGGCCACTGCCTGATCAGAGAGAGCAGAGAAGGGCTCCCCAGCTGGGACACAGACTCTGCACGAGTGGCCTCTCCCTGAGCCACTACATCACCTCGTGTGACTTGAGGGAAGGAAGGACCGAGGCACACTTGGCTCCTAAGGAGGATGGGATAGGCTCAGCCATGTCCCCACAAATTCACATGCTGAATCCCTAACACCCAGGACCTCAGGATGTGGCTGTATTTGGAGATGGGATTTTTAAAGAGGTGATCAAGGTAAAAATGAGGTCACTAGGGTGGATCCTAATCCAATAGGATTGGTGTCCTACAAGGAGAGATTAGGACACAGAGAGGCACAGGGGGAGATCATGACGACCTGGGGAGAAGATGGTTGTCTAAGCACCAAGTAGAGAGGCCTCAGGAGAAGCCAGTCTGCACACACCTTGATCTCAGACAGCATCCAGGACTGGGAGATAGGCCTGTTATTCAAGCTGCCCAGTCTGTGGTATTTGTTATGGAGGTCCTGAGCAGACTCACATGCAGGGTAACTCAGGGCTCAGACTGGACAGAGCCCACTCTCCATCCCCCTGTACGTGAGTTACAGGATCCTCAGGATCTGAGGAGGGGGACCCTGAGGAGAGACACAAGATAGAAGATGCTAGGCATTAACATGACTGCATTCATGTTAAACGTGCCTGAAGTCCATTCACACGAGATGGTTTTGTCCTGTATGTACATCGGCACCTTCGGTCTGAACTGCAGATCTTTAGCTTCACCACCTCCACTGAGAGCATTAGCTTCACCTGCTGTGGACCGTCTCCTATAGGATTTCCAGAACCACAAAGCATCGAAGCTTCACAGGATCCAGAGTCTGTGCGCTAGCGTCTGGGCGACCCTCACAGCAGGGCCGCGCAGCTGCCCATCAGAACCCATTTCCCTTTTTCCTGTTCACAGCTACCCTGCACCTCCCAGCTTTCCCACCCCTTACAGCTAGGGCGTAGTGTCTCGTGTTACCAAGGGGAAGGGGTGGAGGTGGTGAGGGCCTTGGCCAGCCTGCATCCTTGGACGGAGGGCATGATGCCCACCTGGTCACCCCACCCTGCTGGTTGGAGCCCTCACCTGGAAGCAGGGAGGAGAAACAAGGGGGACAGAGCCTGGGACCTGACACCCACCTGCCCTGGACTCTCACAAGAAGGGGACAGAGACAGCTTGAGCTTCAGCCCAGTTTTGGGAGACACTTTGTTCCAGCAACAAACTTCTGCCTTAAAAGCCAAGGTGCTTTACAAACCCCTCCCCAGCTGTCACAGAAAGTCAGGCTTAATCTCATCAAACTTTTCTCAAACCCCAGCTCATGGTGAGACCACCTCTCAGGTGATGGTGCTTCAGAGCAGCCCCTTTAAAAGATCCCTGGAGTTCAGCTCTCCCAGCCCTGCCGTCAGTTTAAGGGAGAAGTTTCCTTGACAACCTTGACAAACCTGCTCAGTTTCCTTGACAACCAAGCTTCACAATCTCCCAAACTCTTCTCCTTCAAACATCCCTATTCTAGGCTTGATGAGCCTAAAGTGACAGTGCTGTCATCATGTGCCAGAGAGTGACTCCTCCAAGCCCGTAGTTCCTGGTTACATGATGCTATTGATGATGAAATCCCAGAAGAGCCAGCTTTGCAAGGTAACCACTTCTGGACTCGGCACTGGGTCCCTTTCCACGGACAGAGTGGAGTGGCTGTTTCCACGGGGCCCATGGTGGAAGAGCTCACCTAATGCTGCCAGGACTTCATCCCTTCCAGGTGATTCCAGGGTCCTCATTCTCCCCAGACCCCCACCCACATGGCTGCTGTCTGTGCCAGTCTATACGGGACCTTGGCAATCTCCTAAAATGAGGGTTATTTTATACACAGGTAATGGGTTGAATGCTGACCCCAAAAGATGTGCCCCCCCAGAACACGTGAACAGGACCATATCTGGGAAAAGGGTCTTTGTATATGTAGTTAAGGATCTCAGGGTGAGGTCATCTTGGGTTAGGGTGGCCCTCAATCCAACTGAGAGAGTCCTTATGAGAAACAAAAGAAGAGAAACACAGACTTAGAGAAGCCACGTGAAGACAGAGGCAGAGACGGGAGGGATGCAGCCACAGGCCTGGGGACGCCTGGAGCCCCCAGAAGCTGGAAAAGGCAGGAAGAACCCTATCCTGGAGCCTTTGGAGAGACTTCCGTCCTCCAACACCTTGATCTCAGATGTCTGGTCTCCAGGACTGGGGGAGGATGAATTCCTGTTGTTTTAAACCACCCATCTTGTGGTCATTTGTTACAGAAGCCACAGAACGGTCACACAGACCCTGCTCTGTAGGATCCTGGAAGTGTGGGTCTCATTAAAGGCCAACAGAGGCTGGATTGTAGAGCCCTTAGAGTCAGCATTGGGCCCCAGAAATCCTAAAGCAATGGCTGGACACCAGAACGTTGAGGAGTCAGTCAGAAGCCCAACCCTAAGGGTGCCGGCTGCACACGGTCTCCCCAGGTTTTTACGCCTGTACATGCATAAAATAAGTATTTCCATCCTGATTCAGGACCTCTGTTATCACCGTTCACGTTGCTAATTAAGAACCCACTAGTTACACAGATGAAAACCCTATCAGGACACTTGCTCCAGTGGTAAACAATTCTGAAGTTGGTCACAGGTGGGGAATCGTCTCCCATGCAGCCAGCAGCCCCCACACAAGGAGCGTCCTCATTGCAAAGCTGGGGGACCGTGAGGAGGCGTCTCTGAGTAAACGTGAGCTGAGCCCCAGGCCAACTGCTGCTGAACTTTTCCCACCCTTCCCAGGTAAAACACCTGAATGTATGCAAGGACTTCAAAGCCTAGAGGAAGGGGCTTGGAGTCACACCAGCGACAACACGCAGGCCGACTTGGTGCCTGCAGGCCAGCCAGGATGGTCCTGGCCCCGGGCACTCTTCTGGAAGCTTTCCATTTCCCTGCCTGAGGTACCCCTCCTGTCCCAGCCCCCACTGCTTTTTTCCTTCCTCACCTCTGCCCGGGTAGAAATTCCAGCAGCAGGTATGGGTGACACAACCTCTTCTTTAGCAGGTGGCAGCCCGGCAACTCCTGCAGAAAGTCCAGCAGAGCCCCACTCACACCAGGCCACCCATAGAGCCGTGGGCCCTACTCCCTCCCACCAGCCCAGCCCCGAGACTGCTGACGGGGCAGAGAATATGGCGTCAGGCACAGCTGCAGGGGCTTTTGCTGCCTGGAGGGGTATTTATATTGACCTCAACCCAGGCACACCTGTGGAGGGCTGGCCGGCCGAGTCAGGCTGCCCAGGTCAGCCAATCCTCGCCCCTCAGGGGCTCAGAGTTGCAGAAAATGGGCCTTGCTGCACCGGCCAGGTCCAAGGAACAGGTGTAGGGTCCTGAGAGTCAGGATAGACAAGAGGCGGCAGCCCTGGCTTGTTTTCTAATCATTTTATCTGGTCCATGAGTGGGAGACAACTTCAAGAAGACCCTCTCCTAATGAGAGGAACCCAGGAGTCAGGGAGAGGAGGGGTGGTGGGTGGAGACAGAAGCCTGGTGCCCCGGCTGCAGTGGAAACCCCTGGAAGACCAGGCGGAGAGAGGCCACACAGAGTGAAGCCCAGGGTCACAGACCTGTCGGAGCTGCTGTTTGTTAGTTCAAGCCCTGCTCTGAGGTGCTCTGTGTCAGCTCTGAGCAACAGGTGAGCTGGGGGTGCTCTGCAATGAGGGCTATGTGCACGGTTCCTGTGTGCCCAGCCCTGCCGGGGTACCTGCCCAGGGGAGCTCCATATCCAGGGAGGGGCCTGCCCACGAGAACCCTGTGGGCTGCTGGGTACCTGCTCAGGTGAGCTCCATATCCTGGGAGGGGCCTGACCATGAGAGCCCCATGGGCTGCTGGGTACCTGCTCAGGTGAGCTCCATATCCTGGGAGGGGCCTGACCACGAGAGCCCCGGGTGCTGGAAGGGGGGCGTGTGTATGAGCGTCCTCTCTGTGCAGCCGGCACAGAGTTGCTTAGCAACTTCCCTGTGGGCGGTGCTGGGATGAAATGAGAACCAGGAGATGCTGCGGGCCCTATGAACCCCTGTCCATCCAGAGTGATGAGGTCAGTAGGTGGGTGCTGGCCACTGTGCTGCGTGAGGGAGGCCCCACGGGTACCTCTTGTGTCTTCCTCCTGACACCAGGGAGGTCTCCCCAGGACAGAGCAGACAGCCTGCTTGGGGCAGGTGGGAGCTCCTGGTGACACTGCAGGGGACATGAGAGGGACGGACCAGGCAGGGGGAGGTGGGAGCCCAGGCAGAGCCATGGGGCTCGGGGCCGAGGGGGTTCTTCTGGGTCTGAGCTGGGAGTGGACGTGCAGGTGGTGAGTGTGATCCAAGAAAGCTGCCCTGGTGATGTGCGGCTGAACCTGCGTCAGAGTGACAAGCCTTCCGGATGATCCCAGAACACGATAGTGAGACGGATCCTGTTAGAAGAAGGTAAGTGAATCCCCCCAAGAGGAGGCTCTGTGAGCTGGTCCTGGGGGTGTGGGTGAAGGGAACAGGTGTGGAAGCTGCGGGGAGTGGGCAGTCCCCCTGGGCAGGTGGCGGGTGCAGACCCCACTCCGTGGTCCCACACCTGTGCTTCTGGCTGGATTACTTGGCTTCTCAGAGCCTCAGCTTCCCAGTCACTATCGGGTGATGGTAGCATGGATTGACTAGTAATTTCCTCAGAACAGGGTAGAAAGGGAAATGGAAAATGGACATTCCACAGAACACCGTCAGTATGGGAATCGCAGGCCCTGTTTCCCGCAGGTCTGTCTTCAAGATCAGGAGAGCAAATCCGAGCAGACTTGCAGCAGAGCCTGGGGATGGGCTCCGTTTGGTGGGTCCCCCAGTTTCCTGAATCTCGGAAGGGGCAGCTCCAGTGGACAGTGGCAGGTTCATCCCACACCTGGAAGCATCCAGACCTCAAGGCCCAGCAGCCCCCGAACCCTGTGTCTGGGCCCCTGGGAGGCAGACAGGACAGGCCGGCCTCCTCCTCAGCCCTCTTCCTGCCCAGAACAGGTGAGGTCCAGGCCGTCATTAGGAAGAAGCAGGGATGGGGGTGTCCCATGTGGGAAGAGGACACGGAGCAGCTTGTGTATGTGGACGTCCACACCAGGAATGTGGGGCGGTGGGATGTGGGCACTGGGAGGGGCAGACGGTGGGCCTGAGGAAGCAGGGCGGGGCCGGGAGTCCTGAGGAGGGGGTGTGCGAGCTTTGCCTGTGCAGGGCCTCATACTCCACGGGGCTGCCTTCCCCTGGTCACTGGGGAGGAGGAGCCAAGCAGCGTTGGTGGGGTGACCACACGCGTCCCCAGGCCCTGCCAGCATCGGACCTTCAGGCTCGGGGTTGGGGATCCTGAGGAGCGCAGGTCCAGCCGTGCCCACCAGGGAGGCATGGAGGGGTCGGGCAGGAAGCACTGGTGTGGTCATCCCCTGTGTGGAAGCTCCCGAGCCAGTGTCCAGTGGGAGCTCTCACCTCGCACGTGGGTTTCACGTCCACAGCTCAGATCACCTTCTAGCCGCTTGGTTTGTTTTCCAGACACAAAGTCCTAATATCTCCTATGTCCCCTGCCTGTGAAAAGGCGCGTCTGATCTGGTACCAGATGCTGCCCCTGGTCCCTCCTGACTGGATACCCAGCAGCCAGTGTCACCGCGTCATGAATGTCAGGGGGTGTCAGGCGTGGGGGGACGAGAGCACACGGTCCAGGCCCACGAGGGGCCGTGCCGTCCACGGAGCCGGTGCTGTGGCTGTACGTGTGCCATGCCCCCACCCCACAGGCAGAGACCACCGTCCCCTTACAGACTGTTACCAAGTGAAGTCACATGGACCCTGCTCGGGCCCTCGCCTGGCGAGGTGCTCTGCCTCAGCAGGGAAGGTTTCCTTTTTCCATGTGGGTTCAAGTAGGCAAATAACAAAACCAAAGCTGAGACCACCACAGCACAGGCTCTGTTCAGTGGCCAAAGAATGGAGAAATGGGAACGAAGTTCACAGACCAACTTCTCGCCCTCCTGGAGAGAGTGGTTTAATTTTAAAGGGTAAAGACAAAGGGAGGAGGAATGAGGCTAATGATGGGGATGAAGAGGCCTTCCGGGGAAGGGGCAGGGATTTTCCCAAGCGAGTGGGGTACCACCTCCTTTCACCCGTCTTTGGTCCTTCAAGTCCAGTCATGGCCACTGATAGGTGTGTCACTTAATATGCTGATATAGTAAATTCAACATGTGATGAGACTCAGGGTCTGTTGGAGGTCACATTCGTTGCCATCTTGGTCCCAGCTGGTTTCATCTGTTTGTTTGTAGCTTCCTTTCTTATCTCTGGACCCCTTAACTTAAATACTTAGGTGAACTCCTGCCGAAGTTGGGGGGTGGAGGACAGCCCTGTGAAAGGTGGGTCCACGGGTTCTGAGCAGGACCTGGAGCAGCTCTGACAACAAGAGGAGGAGGCTGAGACGGGCGGTCAGTCTGACGCCCGCACTGGGGCCTGTGGTCGGCATGCGGAGGTGGTCAGCTGGGGCACGTGTCAGGGAAGGTTCTCGGTGTTTACACAGAAGATGTGAACGTAGGCCCAGATGCAGAGCTGCCTGCAGACGCTGCTACGGAACCCCCTGATTCTTTCCTGAGAAAACTGGTGGGGGGGCATTCAGGCAACAGGGCAAACAGGTTGCTCTGGACGTTCTTGTGGGGAAGTGGGGACTTAGCAATAGGGGCTCAGCCCGCATAACCCCAGAAGCCCTCCCAGGACAGCCCCAGAACCGCTTCTGGAATGGCAAGGAGAAGTGGGTCTTCCACCTACTAGACGTGGAGGAAAGAGCTGGGGTTTGCAGGGCCGCCCTCACCTTCAGGGACTGGTTGGGAGGCTCACAGGACCCAGCACATGCTTGTGGCTTGTGTGCTCACAGCTGAGATGGGGCACAGCACGCAGTAGGGATGCACGGGAGGGAGGGCCCCTGCTCCGGTCACCTCATGACCCTTCATGCCCACTCCTTCCCTCGAGGGTCTCTAGGATGTCTCTTCCCCCAGCGACGAAGGGCAGAACCATGACAGTTACCCCCACCCCCGTCCCCCCAGGGAGGCTCATTAGAGACTTGGCACCCGGCTGGGGGCTGGTCACGTGGTGTTGTCTGCCCTCACCCTCCAAAATGCCAGTGCCCAGAAGGGGAGCCGGGGCTCAGCATGAACCACATGGTTTGTGCAAACAGCACAGGCGCAGGGAGCTGCCCCTAAAGGGAGGAGGGGGGGTTTAGATCAGGGAAGGGAGCTGCTCACCAGCTGCATTAGCTTCCTGGGGCAGCTGTAATAAACGACCACAAACGGAGGCTCAGAGCAACAGAAACCTGTCCTCTCTCAGTCCTGGAGACCAGACGTCTGAGGTCAAGGTGTCCCAGGGCCGCTCTCCCTCCAGAGGCTCCAGGGGAGGGTCCTGCCTGCCTCTTCCAGCTTCTGGAGGCTCCAGGCATCCCTGGGCTTGTGGCCGCATTCCTCCCGTCTCTACCTCCGTCTTCACATGGTGTCTCCTGTGTGTCTGTGTCTCTCCGCTTGTCTCTTAGAAGGACACTGGCACTGATTTAGGGCCACCCTGATCCAGGATGACCTCATCTTCAGATCCGTAACTAATTATACCTGAAAAGACCCTACTTCCAAATAAGGTTCCATTCTCAGATTCTGGGGGGCATGACGTGGACATAACTTCTGGGGGACCCCCATTCAACCCACTATAGCACCCAGTTCCCAGATGCCAGCCGATCTTCCTCAGGACAGCATCAGGCTGGTGATGTTCTGTCTTTCTGCACGGAGTTGCCTCTTGTTTCTGGTGGTAACAGTGAGGTTGGGTGGGGAGCGCTTCTGGCTGACCTCCCGGTCATTCCAGGGACCACGCTGATGTGTCCTTCACGGGAGAGTGCGAGCACGGCCAGGGCTCCCTGTGAACACTCCACACTGACCGCTCAGTGATCAGACACCTGCATGGGCTGGACCGGTCCCTGGACCTCTGCACCTTCTAGCACATCCACAGCCTGGTGGACTCTGTGCGGGCCTATGACCAGGAGGTGGGGACCGGCAGGATGGGTGGGAGCCCTCCTGCCTGCCACGTGGCCTCCAGCCCACCACAGACCCTCCAGTCCTGCCATGGACACCCCCATCGCATTAACCCCCAAGAGGGCTTCTGGGAGGGGTGAGAATTCGACCATGAAGAAGACAGGGCAGGCCCTAACTGCAACAGGTGAAGGCAAGAACTGGGGGTGCTTGGCTATTTGTCCCCCAAAGACCCAGGATGTGGGCTCTGACTTGATGGGTCCACCTCCACCTGGGCTCACCTGGGGGGTCGCTGCAGGAAGAGCATGTCCTTGGGTGATTTTCCAACTCTCCCCACATCAGCCTCACTCCCTGGGCCCCCCTGACCCCATTAATAGACTTTAAATAGTGTCTCTCATCCATCAGGCCTACGTGGGAGATTTTAATATTGTGTGGGAGTCCAGTGACCAGGGCCCATGTGTCCTGTGTGTCTCGGGAGGGGAGGGAGTCTCACTCTCACATTCCTTCCCCAGTGCACCTGGGGTCGGGGACAGGAGACCCAGGCTTTGTTCTGGCAGAAGCTCCCTTTCTGTGAACAAGTCTTCCCCCAATCCCATTATCCTCACTGGAGGCTCAGGAGGCCACAGCATCGGGGCACCTCCAGCACCAGGACTCCACCCTAGGGAATTTCTCAAGAGCAAGGACCAGGCCTGGAGGCGGAGGGGAGGAGGGAGCCAGCCTCTTCAGGATCCCCGGGGCTAGGATGCCTCCTACCCAGGAGGGCCTTGGACTCAGTTTAACTTCCATCCGGGGTCTCCTACCCTCCCCTGGTAGAGGGGCCCTTCAGATTCCAGGGCCCCAAGATCCTCCCCACCGACTTCTGACCCCACCTGCAGAGTCGGGGACCCAGAGACCCCCTCCCTGGCTTCTTTTTTCTTGGAGGCTCCCAGAATTCCCTGAAGATGTTATACTCAGGGTTCATTATGCTGAAGGATGCAAGTTAAAATCAGCAAGGATGGGGGGATGAGCAAGGTCCACCTTCCTCGGCTGTGGCAGCCCAGGGAAGCCCACCTGAGTCCTGAAGTGCAGGGTTTATTGGGGTCTGTCACGTCAATGTGGGGACCACCATGTGCCTGACCTTGGCCTCCAGCCTCTGGGGGCAACTCAGGAAGCCCCACCGTGTATCACGCCGTCAGCACAGACCAGCCTGGAGCGAGGCCCATGGAGCATGGACACTCCCAAAAGACTCAAGGTGACCTCCTAGAGCCAGGAGCAGAGGCCCAGCCTCTCTGTGGGCTGGTGAACCCACACCACACAGGCCCTGGTGCAGTGCCCGTTCCGTGTGGTCAGCATGGGTGCACGCGGGTCAGCCAGTGTCTGTGTGTCTCAGCCTGTGACCGCTGACCACACTGTCCTGCTCTGCTTCCAAGAACGAGGCCAATGGAGGGACAACGTGTGTGGGAACAAAGCCGGGTCATGGTCAGGCTGGGTGAGAAAGGGTCCAAGGAGTGAGAACCCGGCTGCCCTTGCCTGGTGAGCTGAGAGCTGACGTTCGCCCTGTGGTCAGTCCATCTCCCCACATCCCGAGGTAGAGCTGCCTTTCCTGCACCCTGGGGCAGGGTCATGCCTGTGTATACAGCAGGACGCACAGCAGTGCACGCAGCAAGCCCGATGCCTGCCCTTGCCATGTAGTCAGGGGCTTGGTGAGGGTGGAACATCACGACAGAATGTGGGCCGACCCCGGGGAGGATGTAGGGCTGAAGTGTTTGGGAGCCTCTGGAGGGAACCCTCACCTGTCTGCACAGGTGGATTGAGGACACAGACCAAGGGTGGGCAGGCGGGCAGCCCAGTCCTGGGTCATCCCTGAGGCTGGAGGAGGGGTGTGGAGCGGGGGGTGATGGCGGTGGGGAGGAGGGGCTGATCGCCGGACAGTGTGGAGACAGATCATTCGAGGCAGCAGGGAAGGTGGAAGACTGTGCCCAATGGCAGGATGGAGAGACCAGCAGGCTGCGCTGCAGGCACGGGTAGCAGGGCTGCTCCCTGCAGGGCGGCGCCAGAGCCCCACACCGCTGAAAACCATGGGGTGTCCGGACAGAACCCCAAAGGATGGGGGGCCATATGGGCGGGAAGAGTTTGGAAAAGTCACCTTATCTCCACATGTCCTGGGGGAGGGTTCCCTGCTCCAGCCTCTTTCCTTAGAGTCTCCCCACCTGGGGAAGTCAGCACACCCAACAGCTGGTCATGCAAGGCTTGGAATTCGTCGGGAGGATGAAAGGGAAAAGGGGGGAAGGAATGAGAAATAAGCTCTATGTATTTGGACAGCACATGACACTCTAATTTCCAATCAGGAAGAGGAATTTCCTAAAGGCTCAGGCTGCCCCTGTAACCAGAATGGGGCTTGAAGCAATCCTGCCACTTTGTGGACGGTTTCAGAAACAAGTTGAAGACACTTGCTCAGGGGCACTGCAATCCACAACGCCTGCAAAGTTGTAAGTGACAACTATTGTAGAAAAATGTCTTGGGGTAAGTAACTGAAAAGAACTTGAAAACAAGGCAGAATTGCAGGAACCGGATTGCAAGAGGTAGATTGGACTTGCCGTTAAAGCACATGAAAGCTGCTCAATATTGCTTATGATTCAGTTGGCCAAAAAGGGTGTACAGGTTGAAACCCATACGACCTTTGTGGCCAAGCAAACATGCGGGAAACACAAATCAACACGACAAAGATGTAGCACTTTGCCCCAGTCAGAATGGCCAACCTCACAAAGTGTAAAAACAACAAATGGAGGAGAGGATGTGGAGAAAATGGAACCCTGCTACGCTGTTGGTGGGAATGTCAATTGCTAACAGCCACGCTGGAGAAGGGTATGATGTTTCCTAAAGATTCTAAAAAATAGAGCTACAGGGACTTCCTGGTGGTTCAGACATTAAGACTCCAACTGCCAAGGCAGAGGACACGGGATCGAGCCCAAGTCCAGAAAGATAACACATGCCACGGAGCAACTAAACCAATGCACCACAACTACTGAGCCTGTGCTCTAGAGCCCGTGAGCCACAACTACTGAATCCTGACGCCTAAAGCCAGTGCACCACAAGAAGAGAAGTCACGGCAATGAGAAGCCCACACACTTCAACGAAAAGTAGCCCCAACTTCCTGCAACTAGAGAAACCCCACACGAAATAAGGAAGACCCAACACAGGCAAAATTAATTACTTAATTAATTAAAAAACAATAGAGTTACAGAGCATACGGCACTACCACTCCTGGGGATATATTTTGGGATAACCATAAATCAACAGGACACAGGAACTTCAACTATTAATGTAGCACTTTTGCAGGATCCTCGACTTGGAAACAATATAAATGTCCTTGGAAGGAAAAAATGGATAAAGACGATATGGTACTTATGTACAATGGAATAGTACTCAGCTAGGAAATCAATGAAATAAGACCAGTTGCAGCAACTCGAGTGGATTTAGATAAGATCATTCTAAGTGACAAAAGTCAGACACAAAAAGACACTTAGCACAAGATACTATTTATAGGTGGAATATAAAATAGATACACATGAACTAAATTACAAAACAGAAACAGGGTCACATATTTACAAAACACACTTATGGCTGATAAAGTGGAAAGGTGGGGTGGGGTGAGACATAAACCAGAGGGTTGAAATTAACACAGATACCATTCCAAAGATGAAATAGGTAATCGACAAAATCTACTCTATAGCTCAAGAAGTGGACTCAGCACACTCTAGTCACCAGAAAAGAATATATACGACGGGTAAGAATCTTAAAAGAATTTACGGATGTCTCTCTGTAAGTGAAACAAGTGGATGTGCAGCAGCAAGAAAGACAGCATTGAAAATCACCTTTACCAAATGATAAAAATAAATTAAAAAAAAAAAAAAGACACAGAAAGAAAATGTTACAAAATTCGTACAGGGGACATGATGCAACCTACATTGACCACATTTAGACCCACAGCTGGATGAGAAAAAAGGCTGGACACTCCTGGGGCTGAGAGGATTGGTGAGGTTGGGTGAGCAAATGTAGAACCTTTAAAGTAATACTGTGTGGTACCCATTCTATGGGTCCCAAATCTCCAGGGTCAAGGGCATCTTCCTACAGCGAAAACATGCATGGGAAACCCTGAGGATGGTACCCGAGTGAACGGGAAAGGTTACTAAAACGCACCTCATTTCTCCTCTCATTGTGCTCGGGTTCGCCATTCCAGCTGCTTTACTACCAATCTCCCCATTGGAGACTCAGCACCTTTAACCTCCTGTTTCGTACACTTTGCCATTTGTCCTCAGGAAGAACGGGAAGAGGGGGAACCAATGAGAGAGTACCTCTAGGTGTTAGGGACAGGCAAAGGTCACTCTAATTTCCCATCAGGAGGAAGAATTAACCACAGGCTCAGCCTGTCCCACGGAACCAGAATAGGGCCTGAAGCAATCTTGCGCTTTTGCGGCCAGCTCCCAAAAAAGCGAGTTGACAAATGGAGCTCAGGGGCACTGCAATTCACAAACCTGCAGAGTTATAAATGATAACTATCGTCCAAAAATATATTGAAGGAAGGCAACAAAGGATTTGAAAGCAAGGCAGAATTTCAGGAAACAGTTTTCAAGAGGTAGATTGGCTTCGCCTTTAAATCACATGGAAAGTGGCAAAACATCGACAATGGTGCACTTGGCCAAAAAGGGCGTATGCGTTTTTTCCTGAATATATTCAGGAAAAAACGCATACGCCCTTTTTGGCCAACCAAAGAAGCGGGCAATGCAAGTCAGCACTACAAAGAAGTCTCACTTCCCATCCGTCAAAAGGGCCATCCTGGAAAACTATGAAAACCAAAAATGTAGGAGAGGCCAAGGAGAAAAGGGAGCCATTTTACGCTGATGTACGGGATGTATATTGGTAACAGCCACACTGGACAAGTGTACGGTGTTTCCTAAAACATCTATAAAACAGAGCTACAGAGCATACGGTACTTCCACTCATGGAGGTATATATTCGGGAAAAAAAAATCGACAAGACAGGGACCCCAAAGTTTAGGGCTGCTCTCTTAAAATAACCACGACTCAGGGACACCATAAATATCCTCAGAAAGAGAAAAATGGATAACCAAGTTGTGGTACTTATGTACAATGGAATATCACTCAGCCCTGAAATCAGTGTCATAAGGCTAGTTAGCAGCATGATGAGTGGATTTAGCGACGATGATTCTACGTGAAATAAGTCACACAGAAAAAGACACTTATCCTAAGATATCGCTTATAGAGGGAATGTCAAAATCGCTACACTTGAACTGAATTACAAAACAGAACAGAGTCACACCTTTAGAAGACACACTATGGCTGCTTAACGGGAAAGGTGAGGTGGGGTGATGCATAAAACAAGGGTTTGAAATTAGCTCAGAGACCGCTCCATAAGCCAAATATGTAATAGACAAGGCCTACTCCCTGCTCAGTGAACTGGACTCAACACACCCTAGTCACCACACAAGAATATATCTGACTAGTAAGAATCTGAAAACCTATGTATCGATATCTCTCTGCAAGTGAATCAAGAGGGTGTAAAGCGGCATAAACACAGCAGGGAAAAGCAGCCAAGCCCCATTCTAAACATAAATTACTTTAAAAAACCCACAAAACAAAGACAGAGAAAGAGAGAGAAATTCTTACAAAATCAGTTCAGGGGCTCTTATGCCACCTGGATTGACCATATCTAGACCCACAGCTGGATGAGACATAAGGCTGGACACTCTTGGGGCTGAGAGGATTGGTGAGGTTGGGTGAGCAAACGAAGATAATTTAAAGTAATACCGCAGGGTACCCACCTCATGGGTCTCAAATCTCCAGGTACAAGGGCATCTTCCTACATCAAAACATGAATGGGAAACCCAGAAGATGGTATGCCGTGGGATCGGGAAAGGTTTCTAAAACGCACCTCATTACTTCTCTCCTTGTGCTCGGGTTCGCCATTCCAGCCGCTTGACTAACCATCTCCCTACTTGGAGAATCAGCACCTTTAACCTCCTGTTTCGTCCAGGTTGCAATTTGTCCTGAGGATGCACGGGAAGACGGGGAACCAACGAGAGACTAGCCCTAGGTGTTGGGACAGGCACAGGTCACTCCATTTTCCCATCAGGAAGAAGAATGAACCACAGGCTCAGCCTGCCCCCCAGAACCAAAATAGGGCCTGAAGCAATCCTGCGTTTTTGCGGCCAGCTCCCAAAAAAGCTAGTAGACAAATGGAGCTCAGGGGCACTGCAATTCACAAAAGTGCAGAGTTATAAATGAGAACTCTCGTCCACAAATATATTGAGGGAAGGCAACGAAGAGGATTTGAAAGCAAGGCAGATTTGCAGGAAAGAGATTTCAGGAGGTAGATTCGACTCGCCTTTAAAGCACATGAAAAGCCGCAAAAGGGTGACAATGATGCCCTTGGCCAAAAAGGGCGTATGCGTTCTTTCCTGAATATATTCAGGAAAAAACGCATACGCCCTTTTTGGCCAACCAAGCAAGCCGGAAGGGCAAATCAGCGTTACAAAGAAGTCTCGCATGCCCTCGGTAAAAAGGGCCATGCTGAACAAACTGTAAAAACCAGAAAAACAGGACAGGCCATGGAGACATGGGAGCCTTGCTACACTGATGGGTGGGATGTAAATTGCCAACAGGCACTCTGGAGAACTGTACGGTGTGTCCTGAAACAAGTAATAAACACAGCTTAGAGAGCATAGGGCACTTCCACTCATGGGCGTATAAATTGGGAAAACTAAAAACCAACAACACACAGGCACCCCAAACTTTACGGCTGCTCTGTTTCCAAGAACCGCCACTTCGGTACACCTTCAATATCCCAGGAAAGAGAAAAATGGATAAACAAATGGTGGTACTTGGCACAATGGAATATCAGTCAGCCATGAAATCAATGTCATAAGGCTAGTTAGCAGCATGATGAGTGAATTTACGTATGATGATTCTAAGTGAAATAAGTCACACAGAAAAGACACTTAAACTAAGATATCGCTTATAGAGGGAATGTCAAAATCGCTACACTTGAACTGAATTACAAAACAGAACAGAGGCACAACTTTAGAAGACACACTATGGCTTCTTAATGGGAAAGGTGAGGTGGGGTGATGCATAAAACAAGGGTCAGAAATTAGTTCAGAGACCGTTCCATAAGCCAAATATGTAATAGACAAGGCCTACTCCCTGCTCAGTGATCTGGACTCAACACCCCCTAGTCACCGCACAAGAATATATCTGACTAGTAAGAATCTGAAAATCTAGGTATCGATATCTTTCTGCGAGTGAATCAAGAGGCTGTAAAATGGCATAAACACAGCAGGGAAAAGCAGCCAAGCCCGATTCTAAACATAAATTACTTTAAAAAACCCACAAAACAAAGACAGGGAAAGAGAGAGAAATTCTTACAAAATCCGTTCAGGGTCTCTGATGCAACCTGGATTGACCATATCTAGACCCACAGCTGGATGAGACATAAGGCTGGACACTCTTGGGGCTGAGAGGATTGGTGAGGTTGGGTGAGCAAACGCAGATACTTTAAAATAATACCGCGGGGTACCCCCCCCATGGGTCTCAAATCTCCAGGTACAAGGGCATCTTCCTATATCAAAACATGCATGGGAAACCCAGAAGATGGTGAGCCGTGAGATCGGGAAAGGTTTCTAAAAGGCACCTCATTTCTCCTCTCTTTGTGCTCGGGTTCGTCATTCCAGCCGCTTGACTAACCATCTCCCTACTTGGAGAATCAGCACCTTTAACCTCCTGTTTCGTACAGGTTGCAATTTGTCCTGAGGATGAAAGGGAAGACGGGCAACCAACGAGAGACTAGCCCTAGGTTTTGGGACAGGCACAGGTCACTCCATTTTCCCATCAGGAAGAAGAATGAACCACAGGCTCAGCCTGCCCCCCAGAACCAAAATAGGGCCTGAAGCAATCCTGCTCTTTTGCGGCCAGCTCCCAAAAAAGCGAGTAGACAAATGGAGCTCAGGGGCACTGCAATTCACAAACGTGCAGAGTTATAAATGAGAACTTTCGTCCACAAATATATTGAGGGAAGGCAACGAAGAGGATTTGAAAGCAAGGAAGATTTGCAAGAAACCGATTTCAGGAGGTAGATTCGACTCGCCTTTAAAGCACATGAAAAGTGGCAAAACGTTGATAATGATGCCCTTGACCAAAAAGGGCGTATGCCTTTTTTCCTGAATATATTCAGGAAAAAAGGCATACGCACTTTTTGGCCAACCAAGCAAGCCAGAAGGGCAAATCAGCGCTACAAAGAAGTCTCGCTTGACCTCGGTCAAAAGGGCCATGCTGAAAAAGTGTAAAAACCAGAAAAGCAGGACAGGCCATGGAGACATGGAAGCCTTGCTAAGCTGATGGGCGGGACGTAAATGGCCAACAGGCACTCTGGAGAAGTGTACGGTGTGTCCTGAAAAAAGTAATAAACACAGCTTAGAGAGCATAGGGCACTTCCACTCATGGGCGTATAAATTGGGAAAACTAAAAATCAACAAGACACAGGCACCCAGAACTTTACGGCTGCTCTGTTTCCAAGAACCTCCACTTTGTTACGCATGCAATATCCCAGGAAAGAGAAAAATGGATAAAGAAATGGTGGTACTTGGTACAATGGAATATCACTCAGCCATGAAATCAGTGTCATAAGGCTAGTTAGCACCATGATGAGTGGATTTAGCAACGATAATTCTAAGTGAAATAAGTCACACAGAAAAAGACACTTATCCTAAGATATCGCTTATAGAGGGAATGTCAAAATCGCTACACTTGAACTGAATTACAAAACAGAACAGAGTCACACCTTTAGAAGACACACTATGGCTGCTTAATGGAAAAGGTGAGGTGGGGTGATACATAAAACAGGGGTTTGAAATTAGCTTAGAGACCACTCCATAAGCCAAATATGTAATAGACAAGGCCTACTCCCTGCTCAGTGAACTGGACTCAACACCCCCTAGTCACCGCACAAGAATATATCTGACTAGTAAGAATCTGAAAACCTATGTATCGATATCTCTCTGCAAGTGAATCAAGAGGGTGTAAAGCGGCATAAACACAGCAGGGAAAAGCAGCCAAGACCCATGCTAAACATAAATTCCTTTAAACATCCCACAAAACAAAGAGAGTGAAAGAGAGAGAAATTCTTACAAAATCCGTTCAGGGTCTCTGATGCAACATGGATTGACCATATCTAGACCCACAGCTGGATCAGACATAAGGCTGGACACTCTTGGGGCTGAGAGGATTGGTGAGGTTGGGTGAGCAAACGCAGATACTTTAAAGTAATACCGCGGGGTACCCACCCCATGGGTCTCAAATCTCCAGGTACAAGGGCATCTTCCTACATCAAAACATGCATGTGAAACCCAGAAGATGGTATGCCGTGAGATCGGGAAAGGTTTCTAAAACGCACCTCATTTCTCCTCTCCTTGTGCTCGGGTTCCCCATTTCAGCCGCTTGATTAACCATCTCCCTACTTGGAGAATCAGCATCTTTAAACTCCTGTATCGTACAGGTTGCAATTTTCCTGAGGATGAACGGGAAGACGGGGAACCAAAGAGAGACTAGCCCTAGGTGTTGAGACAGGCACAGGTCACTCCATTTTCCCATCAGGAAGAAGAATGAACCACAGGCTCAGCCTGCCCCCCAAAACCAAAATAGGGCCTGAAGCAATCCTGCGCTTTTGCGGCCAGCTCCCAAAAAAGCGAGTAGACAAATGGAGCTCAGGGGCACTGCAATTCACAAACGTGCAGAGTTATAAATGAGAACTCTCGTCCACAAATATATTGAAGGAAGGCAACGAAGAGGATTTGAAAGCAAGGCAGATTTGCAGGAAACAGATTTCAGGAGGTAGATTCGACTCGCCTTTAAAGCACATGAAAAGCGGCAAAACGTTGACAATGATGCCCTTGGCCAAAAAGGGCGTATGCGTTTTTTCCTGAATATATTCAGGAAAAAACGCATACGCCCTTTTTGGCCAACCAAGCAAGCCGGAAGGGCAAATCAGCGCTACAAAGAAATCTCGCTTGCCATCGGTCAAAAGGGACATTCTTAAAAAAGTGTAAAAACCATAAAAGCAGGACAGGCCATGGAGACATGGGAGCCTTGCTACGCTGATGGGCGGGATGTAAATTGCCAACAGGCACTCTGGAGAAGTGTACGGTGTGTCCTGAAAAAAGTAATAAACACAGCTTAGAGAGCATAGAGCACTTCCACTCATGGGCGTATACATTGGAAAACTAAAAATCAACAAGACACAAGCACCGCAACCTTTACGGCTGCTCTGTTTCCAAGAACCTCCACTTCGGTACACCTTCAATATCCCAGAAAGAGAAAAATGGATAAAGAAATGGTGGTACTTGGCACAATGGAATATCACTCAGCCATGAAATCAATGTCATAAGGTTAGTTAGCAGCATGATAAGTGGATTTAGGTACGATGATTCTAAGTGAAATAAGTCACACAGCGAAAGACACTTATCCTAAGATATCGCTTATAGAGGGAATGTCAAAATCGCTACACTTGAACTGAATTACAAAACAGAACAGAGTCACACATTTAGAAGACACACTATGGCTGCTTAACGGGAAAGGTGAGGTGGGGTGATGCATAAAACAAGGGTTTGAAATTAGCTCAGACACCGTTCCATAAGCCAAATATGTAATAGAAAAGGCCTACTCCCTGCTCAGTGACCTGCACTCAACACCCGCTATTCACCGCACAAGAATATATCTGAGTAGTAAGAATCTGAAAACCTATGTATCGATATCTCTCTGCAGGTGAATCAAGAGGGTGTAAAGCGGCATAAACAGGGCAGGGAAAAGCAGCCAAGCCCCATTCTAAACATAAATTACTTAAAAAAACCCACAAAACAAAGACAGTGAAAGAGATAGAAATTCTTACAAAATCAGTTCAGGGGCTCTTATGCCACCTGGATTGACCATATCTAGACCCACAGCTGGATGAGACATAAGGCTGGACACTCTTGGGGCTGAGAAGTTTGGTGAGGTTGGGTGAGCAAACGCAGATACATTAAAGTAATACCGTGGGGTACCCACCCCATGGGTCTTAAATCTCCAGGTACAAGGGCATCTTCCTGAATCCAAACATGCATGGGAAACCCAGAGAATTGTATGCCGTGAGATCGGGAAAGGCTTCTAAAACGCACCTCATTTCTCCTCTCCTTGTGCTCGGGTTCGCCATTCTAGGCGCTTGACTAAACATCTCCCTACTTGGAGAATCAGCACCTTTAACCTCCTGTTTCGTACAGGTTGCAATTTGTCCTGAGGATGAACGGGAAGACGGGCAACCAACGGGAGACTAGCCCTAGGTGTTGGGACAGGCACAGGTCACTCCATTTTCCCATCAGGAAGAAGAATGAATCACAGGCTCAGCCTGCCCCCCAGAACCAAAATAGGGCCTGAAGCAATCCTGCGCTTTTGCGGCCAGCTCCCAAAAAAGCGAGTAGACAAATGGAGCTCAGGGGCACTGCAATTCACAAACGTGCAGAGTTATCAATGAGAACTCTCGTCCACAAATATATTGAGGGAAGGCAACGAAGAGGATTTGAAAGCAAGGCAGATTTTCAGGAAACAGATTTCAGGAGGTAGATTTGACTCGCCTGTAAAGCACATGAAAAGCGGCAAAACGTTGACAATGATGCCCATGGCCAAAAAGGGCGTATGCGTTTTTTCCTGAATATATTCAGAAAAAAACGCATACGCCCTTTTTGTCCAACCAAGCAAGCCGGAAGGGCAAATCAGCGCTACAAGGAAGTCTCGCTTGCCCTCGGTCAAAAGGGCCATGCTGAAAAAAGTGTAAAAACCAGAAAAGCAGGACAGGCCATGGAGACATGGGAGCCTTGCTACGCTGATGGGTGGGATGTAAATTGCCAACAGCCACTCTGGAGAATTGTACGGTGTGTCCTGAAACAAGTAATAAACACAAATTAGAGAGCATAGGGCACTTCCATTCATGGGCATATAAATTGGGAAAACTAAAAATCAACAAGACACAGGCACCCCAAACTTTACGGCTGCTCTGTTTCCAAGAACCTCCACTTTGGTACACCTTCAATATCCCAGGAAAGAGAAAAATGGATAAAGAAATGGTGGTACTTGGCACAATGGAATATCACTCAGCCATGAAATCAATGTCATAAGGCTAGTTAGCAGCATGATGAGTGGATTTAGATACGATGATTCTAAGTGAAATAAGTCACACAGAAAAAGACACTTATCCTAAGATATCGCTTATAGAGGGAATGTCAAAATCGCTACGCTTGAACTGAATTACAAAACAGAACAGAGTCACACCTTTAGAAGACACACTATGGCTGCTTAACGGGAAAGGTGAGGTGGGGTGATGCATAAAACAAGGGTTTGAAGTTAGCTCAGAGACCGCTCCATAAGCCAAATATGTAATAGACAAGGCCTACTCCCTGCTCAGTAAACTGGACTCAACACCCCCTAGTCACCGCACAAGAATATATCTGACTCGTAAGAATCTGAAAACCTATGTATCGATATCTCTCTGCAAGTGAATCAAGAGGGTGTAAAGCGGCATAAACACAGCAGGGAAAAGCAGCCAAGACCCATTCTAAACATAAATTAGTTAAAAAAACCCACAAAACAAAGACAGTGAAAGAGAGAGAAATTCTTACAAAATCCGTTCAGGGTCTCTGATGCAACCTGGATTGACCATATCTAGACCCACAGTTGGATGAGACATAAGGCTGGACACTCTTGGGGCTGAGAGGATTGGTGAGGTTGGGTGAGCAAATGCAGATACTTTAAAGTAACTCCACGGGGTACCCACCCCATGGGTCTCAAATCTCCAGGTACAAGGGCATCTTCCTACATCAAAACATGCATGGGAAACACAGAAGATGGTATGCCATGAGATCGGGAAAGGTTTCTAAAACGCACCTCATTTCTCCTCTCCTTGTGCTCGGGTTCGCCATTCTAGGCGCTTGACTAAACATCTCCCTACTTGGAGAATCAGCACCTTTAACCTCCTGTTTCGTACAGGTTGCAAATTGTCCTGAGGATGAACGGGAAGACGGGGAACCAACGAGAGACTAGCCCTAGGTGTTGGGACAGGCACAGGTCACTCCATTTTCCCATCAGGAAGAAGAATTAACCACAGGCTCAGCCTGCCCCCCAGAACCAAAATAGGGCCTGAAGCAATCCTGCGCTTTTGCGGCCAGCTCCCAAAAAAGCGAGGAGACAAATAGAGGTCAGGGGCACTGCAATTCACAAACGTGCAGAGTTATCAATGAGAACTCTCGTCCACAAATATATGGAGGGAAGGCAACGAAGAGGATTTGAAAGCAAGGCAGATTTTCAGGAAACAGATTTCAGGAGGTAGATTTGACTCGCCTTTAAAGCACATGAAAAGCGGCAAAACGTTGACAATGATGCCCATGGCCAAAAAGGGCGTATGCGTTTTTTCCTGAATATATTCAGGAAAAATCGCATACGCCCTTTTTGGCCAACCAAGCAAGCCGGAAGGGCAAATCAGTGCTACAAAGAAGTCTCGCTTGCCCTCGGTCAAAAATGCCATGCTGAAAAAAGTGTAAAAACCAGAAAAGCAGGACAGGCCATGGAGACATGGGAGCCTTGCTACGGTGATGGGCGGGATGTAAATTGCCAACAGGCACTCTGGAGAAGTGTACGGTGTGTCCTGAAACAAGTAATAAACACAGCTTAGAGAGCATAGGGCACTTCCACTCATGGGCGTATAAATTCGGAAAACTAAAAATCAACAAGACACAGGCACCCCAAACTTTACGGCTGCTCTGTTTCCAAGAACCTCCACTTCAGTACACCTTCAATATCCCAGGAAAGAGAAAAATGGATAAACAAATGGTGGTACTTGGCACAATGGAATATCACTCAGCCATGAAATCAATGTCATAAGGCTAGTTAGCAGCATGATGAGTGGATTTAGCGACGATGATTCTAAGTGAAATAAGTCACTTAGAAAAAGACACTTATCCTAAGATATCGCTTATAGAGGGAATGTCAAAATCGCTACGCTTGAACTGAATTACAAAACAGAACAGAGTCACACCTTTAGAAGACACACTATGGCTGCTTAACGGGAAAGGTGAGGTGGGGTGATGCATAAAACAAGGGTTTGAAATTAGCTCAGAGACCGCTCCATAAGCCAAATATGTAATAGACAAGGCCTACCCCCTGCTCAGTGAACTGGACTCAACACCCCCTAGTCACCGCACAAGAATATATCTGACTAGTAAAAATCTGAAAACCTATGTATCGATATCTCTCTGCAAGTGAATCAAGAGGGTGTAAAGCGGCATAAACACAGCAGGGAAAAGCAGCAAAGTCCCATTCTAAACATAAATTACTTAAAAAAACCCACAAAACAAAGACAGTGAAAGAGAGAGAAATTCTTACAAAATCAGTTTAGGGGCTCTGATGCCACCTGGTTCGACCATATCTAGAGCCACAGCTGGATGAGACATAAGGCTGGACACTCTTGGGGCTGAGAGGATTGGTGAGGTTGGGTGAGCAAACGCAGATACTTTAAAGTAATACCGCGGGGTACCCACCCCATGGGTCTCAAATCTCCAGGTACAAGGGCATCTTCCTACATCAAAACATGCATGGGAAACCCAGAGGTTTGTATGCCGTGAGATCGGGAAAGGCTTCTAAAACGCACCTCATTTCTCCTCTCCTTGTGCTCGGGTTCACCATTCTAGCCGCTTGACTAAACATCTCCCTACTTGGAGAATCAGCACCTTTAACCTCCTGTTTCGTACAGGTTGCAATTTGTCCTGAGGATGAACGGGAAGACGGGGAACCAACGAGAGACTAGCCCTAGGTGTTGGGACAGGCACAGGTCACTCCATTTTCCCATCAGGAAGAAGAATGAACCACAGGCTCAGCCTGCCCCCTAGAACCAAAATAGGGCCTGAAGCAATCCTGCGCTTTTGCGGCCAGCTCCCAAAAAAGCGAGGAGACAAATGGAGCTCAGGGGCACTGCAATTCACAAACGTGCAGAGTTATAAATGAGAACTCTCGTCCACAAATATATTGAGGGAAGGCAACGAAGAGGATTTGAAAGCAAGGCAGATTTGCATGAAACAGATTTCAGGAGGTAGATTCGACTCGCCTTTAAAGCACATGAAAAGCAGCAAAACGTTGACAATGATGCCCTTGGCCAAAAAGGGCGTATGCGTTTTTTCCTGAATATATTCAGGAAAAAACGCATACGCCCTTTTTGGCCAACCAAGCAAGCCGGAAGGGCAAATCAGCGCTACAAAGAAGTCTCGCTTGCCCTCGGTCAAAAGGGCCATGCTGAAGAAAGTGTAAAAACCAGAAAAGCAGGACAGGCCATGGAGACATGGGAGCCTTGCTACGCTGATGGGCGGGATGTAAATTGCCAACAGGCACTCTGGAGAAGTGTACGGTGTGTCCTGAAACAAGTAATAAACACAGCTTAGAGAGCATAGGGCACTTCCACTCATGGGCGTATAAATTGGGAAAACTAAAAATCAACAAGACACAGGCACCCCAAACTTTACGGCTGCTCTGTTTCCAAGAACCTCCACTTCGGTACACCTTCAATATCCCAGGAAAGAGAAAAATGGATAAAGAAATGGTGGTACTTGGCACAATGGAATATCACTCAGCCATGAAATCTATGTCATAAGGCTAGTTAGCAGCATGATGAGTGGATTTAGGTACGATGATTCTAAGTGAAATAAGTCACAGAGAAAAAGACACTTATCCTAAGATATCGCTTATAGAGGGAATGTCAAAATCGCTACACTTGAACTGAATTACAAAACAGAACAGAGTCACACCATTAGAAGACACACTATGGCTGCTTAACGGGAAAGGTGAGGTGGGGTGATGTATAGAACAAGGGTTTGAAATTAGCTCAGATACCGCTGCATAAGCAAATATGTAATAGACAAGGCCTACTCCCTGCTCAGTGAACTGGACTCAACACCCCCTAGTCACCGCACAAGAATATATCTGACTAGTAAGAATCTGAAAACCTTTGTATCGATATCTCTCTGCAAGTGAATCAAGAGGGTGTAAAGCGGCATAAACACAGCAGGGAAAAGCAGCCAAGCCCCATTCTAAACTTAAATTACTTTAAAAATCCCACAAAACTAAGACAGTGAAAGAGAGAGAAATTCTTACAAAATCCGTTCAGGGTCTCTGATGCAACCTGGATTGACCATATCTAGACCCACAGCTGGATGAGACATAAGGCTGGACACTCTTGGGGCTGAAAGGATTGGTGAGGTTGGGTGAGCAAATGCAGATAATTTAAAGTAACACTGCGGGGTACCCACGCCATGTGTCTCAAATCTCCAGGTACAAGGGCATCGTCCTACATCAAAACATGCAAGGGAAACCCAGAAGATGGTATGCAGTGAAATCGGGAAAGGTTTCTAAAACGCACCTCATTTCTCCTCTCCTTGTGCTCGGGTTCGCCATTCCAGCCGCTTGACTAACCATCTCCCTACTTGGAGAATCAGCACCTTTAACCTCCTGTTTCGTACAGGTTGCAATTTGTCCTGAGGATGAACGGGAAGATGGGGAACCAACGAGAGACTAGCCCTAGGTGTTGGGACAGGCACAGGTCACTCCATTTTCCCATCAGGAAGAAGAATGAACCACAGGCTCCGCCGGCCCCATGGAAGCCGAATAACGCCTGAAGCAATCCTGCGCTTTTGCGGCCAGCTCCCAAAAAAGCGAGTAGACAAATGGAGCTCAGGGGCACTGCAATTCACAAACGTGCAGAGTTATCAATGAGAACTCTCGTCCACAAATATATTGAGGGAAGGCAACGAAGAGGATTTGAAAGCAAGGCAGATTTTCAGGAAACAGATTTCAGGAGGTAGATTTGACTCGCCTGTAAAGCACATGAAAAGCGACAAAACGTTGACAATGATGCCCATGGCCAAAAAGGGCGTATGCGTTTTTTCCTGAATATATTCAGGAAAAAACGCATACGCCCTTTTTGTCCAACCAAGCAAGCCGGAAGGGCAAATCAGCGCTACAAGGAAGTCTCGCTTGCCCTCGGTCAAAAGGGCCATGCTGAAAAAAGTGTAAAAACCAGAAAAGCAGGACAGGCCATGGAGACATGGGAGCCTTGCTACGCTGATGGGCGGGATGTAAATTGCCAACAGGCACTATGGAGAATTGTACGGTGTGTCCTGAAACAAGTAATAAACACAAATTAGAGAGCATAGGGCACTTCCATTCATGGGCATATAAATTGGGAAAACTAAAAATCAACAAGACACAGGCACCCCAAACTTTACGGCTGCTCTGTTTCCAAGAACCTCCACTTTGGTACACCTTCAATATCCCAGGAAAGAGAAAAATGGATAAAGAAATGGTGGTACTTGGCACAATGGAATATCACTCAGCCATGAAATCAATGTCATAAGGCTAGTTAGCAGCATGATGAGTGGATTTAGATACGATGATTCTAAGTGAAATAAGTCACACAGAAAAAGACACTTATCCTAAGATATCGCTTATAGAGGGAATGTCAAAATCGCTACGCTTGAACTGAATTACAAAACAGAACAGAGTCACACCTTTAGAAGACACACTATGGCTGCTTAACGGGAAAGGTGAGGTGGGGTGATGCATAAAACAAGGGTTTGAAGTTAGCTCAGAGACCGCTCCATAAGCTAAATATGTAATAGACAAGGCCTACTCCCTGCTCAGTAAACTGGACTCAACACCCCCTAGTCACCGCACAAGAATATATCTGACTCGTAAGAATCTGAAAACCTATGTATCGATATCTCTCTGCAAGTGAATCAAGAGGGTATAAAGCGGCATAAACACAGCAGGGAAAAGCAGCCAAGACCCATTCTAAACATAAATTAGTTAAAAAAACCCACAAAACAAAGACAGTGAAAGAGAGAGAAACTCTTACAAAATCCGTTCAGGGTCTCTGATGCAACCTGGATTGACCATATCTAGACCCACAGTTGGATGAGACATAAGGCTGGACACTCTTGGGGCTGAGAGGATTGGTGAGGTTGGGTGAGCAAATGCAGATACTTTAAAGTAACTCCACGGGGTACCCACCCCATGGGTCTCAAATCTCCAGGTACAAGGGCATCTTCCTACATCAAAACATGCATGGGAAACACAGAAGATGGTATGCCATGAGATCGGGAAAGGTTTCTAAAACGCACCTCATTTCTCCTCTCCTTGTGCTCGGGTTCGCCATTCCAGCCGTTTGACTAACCATCTCCCTACTTGGAGAATCAGCACCTTTAACCTCCTGTTTCGTACAGGTTGTAATTTGTCCTGAGGATGAACGGGAAGACGGGGAACCAACGAGAGACAAACCCTAGGTGTTGGGACAGGCACAGGTCACTCCATTTTCCCATCAGGAAGAAGAATGAACCACAGGCTCCGCCTGCCCCCTGGAAGCCGAATAGGGCCTGAAACAATCCTGCGCTTTTGCGGCCAGCTCCCAAAAATGCGAGGAGACAAATGGAGCTCAGGGGCACTGCAATTCACAAACGTGCAGAGTTATAAATGAGAACTCTCGTCCACAAATATATTGACGGAAGGCAACGAAGAGGATTTGAAAGCAAGGCAGATTTGCAGGAAACAGATTTCAGGAGGTAGATTCGACTCGCCTTTAAAGCACATGAAAAGCGGCAAAACGTTGACAATGATGCCCTTGGCCAAAAAGGGCGTATGCGTTTTTTCCTGAATATATTCAGGAAAAATCGCATACGCCCTTTTTGGCCAACCAAGCAAGCCGGAAGGGCAAATCAGCGCTACAAAGAAGTCTCGCTTGCCCTCGGTCAAAAGGGCCATGCTGAACAAAGTGTAAAAACCAGAAAAGCAGGACAGGCCATGGAGACATGGGAGCCTTGCTACGCTGATGGGCGGGATGTAAATTGCCAACAGGCACTCTGGAGAAGTGTACGGTGTGTCCTGAAACAAGTAATAAACACAGCTTAGAGAGCATAGGGCACTTCCACTCATGGGCGTATAAATTGGGAAAACTAAAAATCAACAAGACACAGGCACCCCAAACTTTACGGCTGCTCTGTTTCCAAGAACCTCCACTTCGGTACACCTTCAATATCCCAGGAAAGAGAAAAATGGATAAAGAAATGGTGGTACTTGGCACAATGGAATATCACTCAGCCATGAAATCAGTGTCATCAGGCTAGTTAGCAGCATGATGAGTGGATTTAGCGACGATGATTCTAAGTGAAATAAGTCACACAGAAAAAGACACTTATCCTAAGATATCGCTTATAGAGAGAATGTCAAAATCGCTACACTTGAACTGAATTACAAAACAGAACAGAGTCACACCTTTAGAAGACACACTATGGCTGCTTAACGGAAAAGGTGAGGTGGGGTGATACATAAAACAGGGGTTTGAAATTAGCTCAGAGACCACTCCATAAGCCAAATATATAATAGACAAGGCCTACTCCCTGCTCAGTGAACTGGACTCAACACACCATAGTCACCTCACAAGCATATATCTGACTAGTAAAAATCTGAAAACCTATGTATCGATATCTCTCTGCAAGTGAATCAAGAGGGTGTAAAGCGGCATAAACACAGCAGGGGAAAGCAGCCAAGCTCCATTCTAAACATAAATAACTTAAAAAAACCCATAAAACAAAGACAGTGAAAGAGAGAGAAATTCTTACAAAATCCGTTCAGGGTCTCTGATGCAACCTGGATTGACCATATCTAGACCCACAGCTGGATGAGACATAAGGCTGGACACTCTTGGGGCTGAGAGGATTGGTGAGGTTGGGTGAGCAAACGCAGATACTTTAAAGTAATACTGCGGGGTACCCACCCCATGGGTCTCAAATCTCCAGGTACAAGAGCATCTTCCTACATCCAAACATGCATGGGAAACCCAGAGAATTGTATGCCGTGAGATCGGGAAAGGCTTCTAAAACGCACCTCATTTCTCCTCTCCTTGTGCTCGGGTTCGCCATTCTAGGCGCTTGACTAAACATCTCCCTACTTGGAGAATCAGCACCTTTAACCTCCTGTTTCGTACAGGTTGCAATTTGTCCTGAGGATGAACGGGAAGACGGGGAACCAACGAGAGACTAGCCCTAGGTGTTGGGACAGGCACAGGTCACTCCATTTTCCCATCAGGAAGAAGAATGAACCACAGGCTCAGCCTGCCCCCCAGAACCAAAATAGGGCCTGAAGCAATCCTGCGCTTTTGCGGCCAGCTCCCAAAAAAGCGAGGAGACAAATGGAGCTCAGGGGCACTGCAATTCACAAACGTGCACAGTTATCAATGAGAACTCTCGTCCACAAATATATGGAGGGAAGGCAACGAAGAGGATTTGAAAGCAAGGCAGATTTTCAGGAAACAGATTTCAGGAGGTAGATTTGACTCGCCTTTAAAGCACATGAAAAGCGGCAAAACGTTGACAATGATGCCCATGGCCAAAAAGGGCGTATGCGTTTTTTCCTGAATATATTCAGGAAAAATCGCATACGCCCTTTTTGGCCAACCAAGCAAGCCGGAAGGGCAAATCAGTGCTACAAAGAAGTCTCGCTTGCCCTCGGTCAAAAATGCCATGCTGAAAAAAGTGTAAAAACCAGAAAAGCAGGACAGGCCATGGAGACATGGGAGCCTTGCTACGCTGATGGGCGGGATGTAAATTGCCAACAGGCACTCTGGAGAAGTGTACGGTGTGTCCTGAAACAAGTAATAAACACAGCTTAGAGAGCATAGGGCACTTCCACTCATGGGCGTATAAATTCGGAAAACTAAAAATCAACAAGACACAGGCACCCCAAACTTTACGGCTGCTCTGTTTCCAAGAACCTCCACTTCAGTACACCTTCAATATCCCAGGAAAGAGAAAAATGGATAAAGAAATGGTGGTACTTGGCACAATGGAATATCACTCAGCCATGAAATCAATGTCATAAGGCTAGTTAGCAGCATGATGAGTGGATTTAGCGACGATGATTCTAAGTGAAATAAGTCACACAGAAAAAGACACTTATCCTAAGATATCGCTTATAGAGGGAATGTCAAAATCGCTACGCTTGAACTGAATTACAAAACAGAACAGAGTCACACCTTTAGAAGACACACTATGGCTGCTTAACGGGAAAGGTGAGGTGGGGTGATGCATAAAACAAGGGTTTGAAATTAGCTCAGAGACCGCTCCATAAGCCAAATATGTAATAGACAAGGCCTACCCCCTGCTCAGTGAACTGGACTCAACACCCCCTAGTCACCGCACAAGAATATATCTGACTAGTAAAAATCTGAAAACCTATGTATCGATATCTCTCTGCAAGTGAATCAAGAGGGTGTAAAGCGGCATAAACACAGCAGGGAAAAGCAGCAAAGCCCCATTCTAAACATAAATTACTTAAAAAAACCCACAAAACAAAGACAGTGAAAGAGAGAGAAATTCTTACAAAATCAGTTCAGGGGCTCTGATGCCACCTGGTTCGACCATAGCTAGAGCCACAGCTGGATGAGACATAAGGCTGGACACTCTTGGGGCTGAGAGGATTGGTGAGGTTGGGTGAGCAAACCCAGATACTTTAAAGTAATACCGCGGGGTACCCACCCCATGGGTCTCAAATCTCCAGGTACAAGGGCATCTTCCTACATCAAAACATGCATGGGAAACCCAGAGGTTTGTATGCCGTGAGATCGGGAAAGGCTTCTAAAACGCACCTCATTTCTCCTCTCCTTGTGCTCGGGTTCACCATTCTAGCCGCTTGACTAAACATCTCCCTACTTGGAGAATCAGCACCTTTAACCTCCTGTTTTGTACAGGTTGCAATTTGTCCTGAGGATGAACGGGAAGACGGGGAACCAACGAGAGACTAGCCCTAGGTGTTGGGACAGGCACAGGTCACTCCATTTTCCCATCAGGAAGAAGAATGAACCACAGGCTCCGCCGGCCCGATGGAAGCCGAATAACGCCTGAAGCAATCCTGCGCTTTTGCGGCCAGCTCCCAAAAAAGCGAAGAGACAAATGGAGCTCAGGGGCACTGCAATTCAGAAACTTGCAGAGTTATAAATGAGAACTCTCGTCCACAAATATATTGAGGGAAGGCAACGAAGAGGATTTGAAAGCAAGGCAGATTTGCAGGAAACAGATTTCAGGAGGTAGATTCGACTCGCCTTTAAAGCACATGAAAAGCGGCAAAACGTTGACAATGATGCCCTTGGCCAAAAAGGGCGTATGCGTTTTTTCCTGAATATATTCAGGAAAAAACGCATACGCCCTTTTTGGCCAACCAAGCAAGCCGGAAGGGCAAATCAGTGCTACAAAGAAGTCTCGCTTGCCCTCGGTCAAAAGGGCCATGCTGAAAAAAGTGTAAAAACCAGAAAAGCAGAACAGGCCATGGAGACATGGGAGCCTTGCTACGCTGATGGGCGGGATGTAAATTGCCAACAGGCACTCTGGAGAAGTGTACGGTGTGTCCTGAAACAAGTAATAAACACAGCTTAAAGAGCATAGGGCACTTCCACTCATGGGCGGTATAAATTGGAAAAACTAAAACTCAACAAGACACAGGCACCCCAAACTTTACGGCTGCTCTGTTGCCAAGAACCTCCGCTTCGGTACACCTTCAATATCCCAGGAAAGAGAAAAATGGATAAACAAATGGTGGTACTTGGCACAATGGAATATCACTCAGCCATGAAATCAATGTCATAAGGCTAGTTAGCAGCATGATGAGTGGATTTAGGTACGATGATTCTAAGTGAAATAAGTCACACAGAAAAAGGCACTTATCCTAAGATATCGCTTATAGAGGGAATGTCAAAATCGCTACACTTGAACTGAATTACAAAACAGAACAGAGGCACACCATTAGAAGACACACTATGGCTGCTTAACAGGAAAGGTGAGGTGGGGTGATGCATAAAACAAGGGTTTGAAATTAGCTCAGAGACCACTCCATAAGCCAAATATGTAATAGACAAGGCCTACTCCCTGCTCAGTGAACTGGACTCAACACCCCCTAGTCACCGCACAAGAATATATATGACTAGTAAGAATCTGAAAACCTATGTATCGATATCTCTCTGCAAGTGAATCAAGAGGGTGTAAAGCGGCATAAACACAGCAGGGAAAAGCAGCCAAGACACATTCTAAACATAAATTACTTTACAAATCCCACAAAACAAAGACAGTGAAAGAGAGAGAAATTCTTACAAAATCCGTTCAAGGTCTCTGATACAACCTGGATTGACCATATCTAGACCCACAGCTGGATGAGACATAAGGCTGGACACTCTTGGGGCTGAGAGGATTGGTGAGGTTGGGTGAGAAAATGCAGATACTTTAAAGTAAAACCGCAGGGTACACACCCCATGGGTCTCAAATCTCCAGGTACAAGGGCATCTTCCTACATCAAAACATGCATGGGAAACCCAGAAGATGGTATGCCGTGAGATCGGGAAAGGTTTCTAAAACGCACCTCATTTCTCCTCTCCTTGTGCTCGGGTTCGACATTCCAGCCGCTTGACTAACCATCTCCCTACTTGGAGAATCAGCACCTTTAACCTCCTGTTTCATACAGGTTGCAATTTGTCCTGAGGATGAACGGGAAGACGGGGAACCAACGAGAGACTAGCCCTAGGTGTTGGGACAGGCACAGGTCACTCCATTTTCCCATCAGGAAGAAGAATGAACCACAGGCTCAGCCTGCCCCCCAGAACCAAAATAGGGCCTGAAGCAATCCTGCGCTTTTGCGGCCAGCTCCCAAAAAAGCGAGTAGACAAATGGAGCTCAGGGGCACTGCAATTCACAAACGTGCAGAGTTATAAATGAGAACTCTCGTCCACAAATATATTGAGGGAAGGCAACGAAGAGGATTTGAAAGCAAGGCAGATTTGCAGGAAACAGATTTCAGGAGGTAGATTCGACTCGCCTTTAAAGCACATGAAAAGCGGCAAAACGTTGACAATGATGCCCTTGGCCAAAAAGGGCGTATGCGTTTTTTCCTGAATATATTCAGGAAAAAACGCATACGCCCTTTTTGGCCAACCAAGCAAGCCGGAAGGGCAAATCAGCGCTACAAAGAAGTCTCGTTTGCCCTCGGTCAAAAGGGCCATGCTGAAGAAAGTGTAAAAACCAGAAAAGCAGGACAGGCCATGGAGACATGGGAGCCTTGCTACGCTGATGGGCGGGATGTAAATTGCCAACAGGCACTCTGGAGAAGTGTACGGTGTGTCCTGAAACAAGTAATAAACACAGCTTAGAGAGCATAGGGCACTTCCACTCATGGGCGTATAAATCGGGAAAACTAAAACTCAACAAGACACAGGCACCCCAATCTTTACGGCTGCTCTGTTTCCAAGAACCTCCACTTTGGTACACCTTCAATATCCCAGGAAAGAGAAAAATGGATAAACAAATGGTGGTATTTGGCACAATGGAATATCACTCAGCCATGAAATCAATGTCATAAGGCTAGTTAGCACCATGATGAGTGGATTTAGCGACGATGATTCTAAGTGAAATAAGTCACACAGAAAAAGACACTTATCCTAAGATATCGTTTATAGAGGGAATGTCAAAATCGCTACACTTGAACTGAATTACAAAACAGAACAGAGTCACACCTTTAGAAGACACACTATGGCTGCTTAACGGGAAAGGTGAGGTGGGGTGATGCATAAAACAAGGGTTTGAAATTAGCTCAGAGACCACTCCATAAGCCAAATATGTAATAGACAAGGCCTACTCCCTGCTCAGTGAACTGGACTCAACACCCCCTAGTCACCGCACAAGAATATATCTGACTAGTAAGAATCTGAAAACCTATGTATCGATATCTCTCTGCAAGTGAATCAAGAGGGTGTAAAGCGGCATAAACACAGCAGGGAAAAGCAGCCAAGACCCATTCTAAACATAAATTACTTAAAAAAAACCACAAAACAAAGACAGTGAAAGAGAGAGAAATTCTTACAAAATCCGTTCAGGGTCTCTGATGCAACCTGGATTGACCATAGCTAGACCCACAGCTGGATGAGACATAAGGCTGGACACTCTTGGGGCTGAGAGGATTGGTGAGGTTGGGTGAGCAAACGAAGATAATTTAAAGTAATACCGCAGGGTACCCACCCCATGGGTCTCAAATCTCCAGGTACAAGGGCATCTTCCTACATCAAAACATGCATGGGAAACCCAGAAGATGGTATGCCGTGGGATCGGGAAAGGTTTCTAAAACGCACCTCATTACTTCTCTCCTTGTGCTCGGGTTCGCCATTCCAGCCGCTTGACTAACCATCTCCCTACTTGGAGAATCAGCACCTTTAACCTCCTGTTTCGTCCAGGTTGCAATTTGTCCTGAGGATGCACGGGAAGACGGGGAACCAACGAGAGACTAGCCCTAGGTGTTGGGACAGGCACAGGTCACTCCATTTTCCCATCAGGAAGAAGAATGAACCACAGGCTCAGCCTGCCCCCCAGAACCAAAATAGGGCCTGAAGCAATCCTGCGTTTTTGCGGCCAGCTCCCAAAAAAGCGAGTAGACAAATGGAGCTCAGCGGCACTGCAATTCACAAAAGTGCAGAGTTATAAATGAGAACTCTCGTCCACAAATATATTGAGGGAAGGCAACGAAGAGGATTTGAAAGCAAGGCAGATTTGCAGGAAACAGATTTCAGGAGGTAGATTCGACTCGCCTTTAAAGCACATGAAAAGCCGCAAAAGGGTGACAATGATGCCCTTGGCCAAAAAGGGCGTATGCGTTCTTTCCTGAATATATTCAGGAAAAAACGCATACGCCCTTTTTGGCCAACCAAGCAAGCCGGAAGGGCAAATCAGCGTTACAAAGAAGTCTCGCATGCCCTCGGTAAAAAGGGCCATGCTGAACAAACTGTAAAAACCAGAAAAACAGGACAGGCCATGGAGACATGGGAGCCTTGCTACACTGATGGGTGGGATGTAAATTGCCAACAGGCACTCTGGAGAACTGTACGGTGTGTCCTGAAACAAGTAATAAACACAGCTTAGAGAGCATAGGGCACTTCCACCCATGGGCGTATAAATTGGGAAAACTAAAAACCAACAACACACAGGCACCCCAAACTTTACGGCTGCTCTGTTTCCAAGAACCTCCACTTCGGTACACCTTCAATATCCCAGGAAAGAGAAAAATGGATAAACAAATGGTGGTACTTGGCACAATGGAATATCACTCAGACATGAAATCAATGTCATAAGGCTAGTTAGCAGCATGATGAGTGAATTTACGTATGATGATTCTAAGTGAAATAAGTCACACAGAAAAGACACTTAAACTAAGATATCGCTTATAGAGGGAATGTCAAAATCGCTACACTTGAACTGAATTACAAAACAGAACAGAGTCACACCTTTAGAAGACACACTATGGCTTCTTAATGGGAAAGGTGAGGTGGGGTGATGCATAAAACAAGGGTCAGAAATTAGTTCAGAGACCGTTCCATAAGCCAAATATGTAATAGACAAGGCCTACTCCCTGCTCAGTGATCTGGACTCAACACCCCCTAGTCACCGCACAAGAATATATCTGACTAGTAAGAATCTGAAAATCTATGTATCGATATCTATCTGCGAGTGAATCAAGAGGCTGTAAAACGGCATAAACACAGCAGGGAAAAGGAGCCAAACCCCATTCTAAACATAAATAACTTTTTGAAAACCCACAAAACAAAGACAGGGAAAGAGAGAGAAATTCTTACAAAATCCGTTCAGGGTATCTGATGCAACCTGGATTGACCATATCTAGACCCACAGCTGGATGAGACATAAGGCTGGACACTCTTGGGGCTGAGAGGATTGGTGAGGTTGGGTTAGCAAACGCAGATACTTTAAAATAATACCGCGGGGTACCCCCCCCCATGGGTCTCAAATCTCCAGGTACAAGGGCATCTTCCTACATCAAAACATGCATGGGAAACCCAGAAGATGGTGAGCCGTGAGATCGGGAAAGGTTTCTAAAAGGCACCTCATTTCTCCTCTCTTTGTGCTCGGGTTCGTCATTCCAGCCGCTTGACTAACCATCTCCCTACTTGGAGAATCAGCACCTTTAACCTCCTGTTTCGTACAGGTTGCAATTTGTCCTGAGGATGAACGGGAAGACGGGCAACCAACGAGAGACTAGCCCTAGGTTTTGGGACAGGCACAGGTCACTCCATTTTCCCATCAGGAAGAAGAATGAACCACAGGCTCACCCTGCCCCCCAGAACCAAAATAGGGCCTGAAGCAATCCTGCTCTTTTGCGGCCAGCTCCCAAAAAAGCGAGTAGACAAATGGAGCTCAGGGGCACTGCAATTAACAAACGTGCAGAGTTATAAATGAGAACTCTCGTCCACAAATATATTGAGGGAAGGCAACGAAGAGGATTTGAAAGCAAGGAAGATTTGCAAGAAACCGATTTCAGGAGGTAGATTCGACTCGCCTTTAAAGCACATGAAAAGCGGCAAAACGTTGACAATGATGCCCTTGGCCAAAAAGGGCGTATGCGTTTTTTCCTGAATATATTCAGGAAAAAACGCATACGCCCTTTTTGGCCAACCAAGCAAGCCGGAAGGGCAAATCAGCGCTACAAAGAAGTATCGCTTGCCCTCGGTCTAAAGGGCCATGCTGAAAAAAGTGTAAAAACCAGAAAAGCAGGACAGGCCATGGAGACATGGGAGCCTTGCTATGCTGATGGGTGGGATGTAAATTGCCAACAGGCACTCTGGAGAAGTGTACGGTGTGTCCTGAAACAAGTAATAAACACAGCTTAAAGAGCATAGGGCACTTCCACTCATGGGCGTATAAATTGGGAAAACTAAAAATCAACAAGACACAGGCACCCCAAACTTTACGGCTGCTCTGTTTCCAAGAACCTCCACTTCGGTACACCTTCAATATCCCAGGAAAGAGAAAAATGGATAAACAAATGGTGGTACTTGGCACAATGGAATATCACTCAGCCATGAAATAAATGTCATAAGGCTAGTTAGCGGCATGATGAGTGGATTTAGCGACGATGATTCTAAGTGAAATAAGTCACACAGAAAAAGACACTTATCCTAAGATATCGCTTAAAGAGGGAATGTCAAAATCGCTGCACTTGAACTGAATTACAAAACAGAACAGAGTCACACCTTTAGAAGACACACTATGGCTGCTTAACGGGAAAGGTGAGGTGGGGTGATGCATAGAAGAAGGGTTTGAAATTAGCTCAGAGACCGCTCCATAAGCCAAATATGTAATAGACAAGGCCTACTCCCTGCTCAGTGAACTGGACTCAACACCCCCTAGTCACCGCACAAGAATATATCTGACTCGTAAGAATCTGAAAACCTATGTATCGATATCTCTCTGCAAGTGAATCAAGAGGGTGTAAAGCGGCATAAACACAGCAGGGAAAAGCAGCCAAACCCCATTCTAAACATACATTACTTTAAAAAACCCACAAAACAAAGACAGTGAAAGAGAGAGAAATTCTTACAAAATCCGTTCAGGGGCTCTTATGCCACCTGGATTGACCATATCTAGACCCACAGCTGGATGAGACATAAGGCTGGACACTCTTGGGGCTGAGAGGATTGGTGAGGTTGGGTGAGCAAACGCAGATACTTTAAAATAATACCGCGGGGTACCCCCCCCCCATGGGTCTCAAATCTCCAGGTACAAGGGCATCTTCCTACATCAAAACATGCATGGGAAACCCAGAAGATGGTGAGCCGTGAGATCGGGAAAGGTTTCTAAAAGGCACCTCATTTCTCCTCTCTTTGTGCTCGGGTTCGTCATTCCAGCCGCTTGACTAACCATCTCCCTACTTGGAGAATCAGCACCTTTAACCTCCTGTTTCGTACAGGTTGCAATTTGTCCTGAGGATGAACGGGAAGACGGGCAACCAACGAGAGACTAGCCCTAGGTTTTGGGACAGGCACAGGTCACTCCATTTTCCCATCAGGAAGAAGAATGAACCACAGGCTCAGCCTGCCCCCCAGAACCAAAATAGGGCCTGAAGCAATCCTGCTCTTTTGCGGCCAGCTCCCAAAAAAGCGAGTAGACAAATGGAGCTCAGGGGCACTGCAATTCACAAACGTGCAGAGTTATAAATGAGAACTCTCGTCCACAAATATATTGAGGGAAGGCAACGAAGAGGATTTGAAAGCAAGGCAGATTTGCAGGAAACAGATTTCAGGAGGTAGATTCGACTCGCCTTTAAAGCACATGAAAAGTGGCAAAACGTTGATAATGATGCCCTTGACCAAAAAGGGCGTATGTCTTTTTTCCTGAATATATTCAGGAAAAAAGGCATACGCCCTTTTTGGCCAACCAAGCAAGCCAGAAGGGCAAATCAGCGCTACAAAGAAGTCTCGCTTGACCTCGGTCAAAAGGGCCATGCTGAAAAAGTGTAAAAACCAGAAAAGCAGGACAGGCCATGGAGACATGGAAGCCTTGCTAAGCTGATGGGTGGGACGTAAATGGCCAACAGGCACTCTGGAGAAGTGTACGGTGTGTCCTGAAAAAAGTAATAAACACAGCTTAGAGAGCATAGGGCACTTCCACTCATGGGCGTATAAATTGGGAAAACTAAAAATCAACAAGACACAGGCACCCAGAACTTTACGGCTGCTCTGTTTCCAAGAACCTCCACTTTGTTACGCCTGCAATATCCCAGGAAAGAGAAAAATGGATAAAGAAATGGTGGTACTTGGCACAATGGAATATCACTCAGCCATGAAATCAGTGTCATAAGGCTAGTTAGCACCATGATGAGTGGATTTAGCAACTATAATTCTAAGTGAAATAAGTCACACAGAAAAAGACACTTATCCTAAGATATCGCTTATAGAGGGAATGTCAAAATCGCTACACTTGAACTGAATTACAAAACAGAACAGAGTCACACCTTTAGAAGACACACTATGGCTGCTTAATGGAAAAGGTGAGGTGGGGTGATACATAAAACAGGGGTTTGAAATTAGCTCAGAGACCACTCCATAAGCCAAATATGTAATAGACAAGGCCTACTCCCTGCTCAGTGAACTGGACTCAACACCCCCTAGTCACCGCACAAGAATATATCTGACTAGTAATAATCTGAAAACCTATGTATCGATATCTCTCTGCAAGTGAATCAAGAGGGTGTAAAGCGGCATAAACACAGCAGGGAAAAGCAGCCAAGACCCATTCTAAACATAAATTCCTTTAAACATCCCACAAAACAAAGAGAGTGAAAGAGAGAGAAATTCTTACAAAATCCGTTCAGGGTCTCTGATGCAACATGGATTGACCATATCTAGACCCACAGCTGGATCAGACATAAGGCTGGACACTCTTGGGGCTGAGAGGATTGGTGAGGTTGGGTGAGCAAACGCAGATACTTTAAAGTAATACCGCGGGGTACCCACCCCATGGGTCTCAAATCTCCAGGTACAAGGGCATCTTCCTACATCAAAACATGCATGTGAAACCCAGAAGATGGTATGCCGTGAGATCGGGAAAGGTTTCTAAAACGCACCTCATTTCTCCTCTCCTTGTGCTCGGGTTCCCTATTTCAGCCGCTTGATTAACCATCTCCCTACTTGGAGAATCAGCATCTTTAAACTCCTGTATCGTACAGGTTGCAATTTTCCTGAGGATGAACGGGAAGACGGGGAACCAAAGAGAGACTAGCCCTAGGTGTTGAGACAGGCACAGGTCACTCCATTTTCCCATCAGGAAGAAGAATGAACCAGAGGCTCAGCCTGCCCCCCAAAACCAAAATAGGGCCTGAAGCAATCCTGCGCTTTTGCGGCCAGCTCCCAAAAAAGCGAGTAGACAAATGGAGCTCAGGGGCACTGCAATTCACAAACGTGCAGAGTTATAAATGAGAACTCTCGTCCACAAATATATTGAAGGAAGGCAACGAAGAGGATTTGAAAGCAAGGCAGATTTGCAGGAAACAGATTTCAGGAGGTAGATTCGACTCGCCTTTAAAGCACATGAAAAGCGGCAAAACGTTGACAATGATGCCCTTGGCCAAAAAGGGCGTATGCGTTTTTTCCTGAATATATTCAGGAAAAAACGCATACGCCCTTTTTGGCCAACCAAGCAAGCCGGAAGGGCAAATCAGCGCTACAAAGAAATCTCGCTTGCCATCGGTCAAAAGGGACATTCTTAAAAAAGTGTAAAAACCATAAAAGCAGGACAGGCCATGGAGACATGGGAGCCTTGCTACGCTGATGGGCGGGATGTAAATTGCCAACAGGCACTCTGGAGAAGTGTACGGTGTGTCCTGAAAAAAGTAATAAACACAGCTTAGAGAGCATAGAGCACTTCCACTCATGGGCGTATACATTGGAAAACTAAAAATCAACAAGACACAAGCACCGCAACCTTTACGGCTGCTCTGTTTCCAAGAACCTCCACTTCGGTACACCTTCAATATCCCAGAAAGAGAAAAATGGATAAAGAAATGGTGGTACTTGGCACAATGGAATATCACTCAGCCATGAAATCAATGTCATAAGGTTAGTTAGCAGCATGATAAGTGGATTTAGGTACGATGATTCTAAGTGAAATAAGTCACACAGCGAAAGACACTTATCCTAAGATATCGCTTATAGAGGGAATGTCAAAATCGCTACACTTGAACTGAATTACAAAACAGAACAGAGTCACACATTTAGAAGACACACTATGGCTGCTTAACGGGAAAGGTGAGGTGGGGTGATGCATAAAACAAGGGTTTGAAATTAGCTCAGACACCGTTCCATAAGCCAAATATGTAATAGAAAAGGCCTACTCCCTGCTCAGTGACCTGCACTCAACACCCGCTATTCACCGCACAAGAATATATCTGAGTAGTAAGAATCTGAAAACCTATGTATCGATATCTCTCTGCAGGTGAATCAAGAGGGTGTAAAGCGGCATAAACAGGGCAGGGAAAAGCAGCCAAGCCCCATTCTAAACATAAATTACTTAAAAAAACCCACAAAACAAAGACAGTGAAAGAGATAGAAATTCTTACAAAATCAGTTCAGGGGCTCTTATGCCACCTGGATTGACCATATCTAGACCCACAGCTGGATGAGACATAAGGCTGGACACTCTTGGGGCTGAGAAGTTTGGTGAGGTTGGGTGAGCAAACGCAGATACATTAAAGTAATACCGTGGGGTACCCACCCCATGGGTCTTAAATCTCCAGGTACAAGGGCATCCTCCTACATCCAAACATGCATGGGAAACCCAGAGAATTGTATGCCGTGAGATCGGGAAAGGCTTCTAAAACGCACCTCATTTCTCCTCTCCTTGTGCTCGGGTTCGCCATTCTAGGCGCTTGACTAAACATCTCCCTACTTGGAGAATCAGCACCTTTAACCTCCTGTTTCGTACAGGTTGCAATTTGTCCTGAGGATGAACGGGAAGACGGGCAACCAACGGGAGACTAGCCCTAGGTGTTGGGACAGGCACAGGTCACTCCATTTTCCCATCAGGAAGAAGAATGAATCACAGGCTCAGCCTGCCCCCCAGAACCAAAATAGGGCCTGAAGCAATCCTGCGCTTTTGCGGCCAGCTCCCAAAAAAGCGAGTAGACAAATGGAGCTAAGGGGCACTGCAATTCACAAACGTGCAGAGTTATCAATGAGAACTCTCGTCCACAAATATATTGAGGGAAGGCAACGAAGAGGATTTGAAAGCAAGGCAGATTTTCAGGAAACAGATTTCAGGAGGTAGATTTGACTCGCCTGTAAAGCACATGAAAAGCGGCAAAACGTTGACAATGATGCCCATGGCCAAAAAGGGCGTATGCGTTTTTTCCTGAATATATTCAGAAAAAAACGCATACGCCCTTTTTGGCCAACCAAGCAAGCCGGAAGGGCAAATCAGCGCTACAAGGAAGTCTCGCTTGCCCTCGGTCAAAAGGGCCATGCTGAAAAAAGTGTAAAAACCAGAAAAGCAGGACAGGCCATGGAGACATGGGAGCCTTGCTACGCTGATGGGCGGGATGTAAATTGCTAAACAGCCACTCTGGAGAATTGTACGGTGTGTCCTGAAACAAGTAATAAACACAAATTAGAGAGCATAGGGCACTTCCATTCATGGGCATATAAATTGGGAAAACTAAAAATCAACAAGACACAGGCACCCCAAACTTTACGGCTGCTCTGTTTCCAAGAACCTCCACTTTGGTACACCTTCAATATCCCAGGAAAGAGAAAAATGGATAAAGAAATGGTGGTACTTGGCACAATGGAATATCACTCAGCCATGAAATCAATGTCATAAGGCTAGTTAGCAGCATGATGAGTGGATTTAGATACGATGATTCTAAGTGAAATAAGTCACACAGAAAAAGACACTTATCCTAAGATATCGCTTATAGAGGGAATGTCAAAATCGCTACGCTTGAACTGAATTACAAAATAGAACAGAGTCACACCTTTAGAAGACACACTATGGCTGCTTAACGGGAAAGGTGAGGTGGGGTGATGCATAAAACAAGGGTTTGAAGTTAGCTCAGAGACCGCTCCATAAGCCAAATATGTAATAGACAAGGCCTACTCCCTGCTCAGTAAACTGGACTCAACACCCCCTAGTCACCGCACAAGAATATATCTGACTCGTAAGAATCTGAAAACCTATGTATCGATATCTCTCTGCAAGTGAATCAAGAGGGTGTAAAGCGGCATAAACACAGCAGGGAAAAGCAGCCAAGACCCATTCTAAACATAAATTAGTTAAAAAAACCCACAAAACAAAGACAGTGAAAGAGAGAGAAATTCTTACAAAATCCGTTCAGGGTCTCTGATGCAACCTGGATTGACCATATCTAGACCCACAGTTGGATGAGACATAAGGCTGGACACTCTTGGGGCTGAGAGGATTGGTGAGGTTGGGTGAGCAAATGCAGATACTTTAAAGTAACTCCACGGGGTACCCACCCCATGGGTCTCAAATCTCCAGGTACAAGGGCATCTTCCTACATCAAAACATGCATGGGAAACACAGAAGATGGTATGCCGTGAGATCGGGAAAGGTTTCTAAAACGCACCTCATTTCTCCTCTCCTTGTGCTCGGGTTCGCCATTCCAGCCGCTTGACTAACCATCTCCCTACTTGGAGAATCAGCACCTTTAACCTCCTGTTTCGTACAGGTTGTAATTTGTCCTGAGGATGAACGGGAAGACGGGGAACCAACGAGAGACAAACCCTAGGTGTTGGGACAGGCACAGGTCACTCCATTTTCCCATCAGGAAGAAGAATGAACCACAGGCTCCGCCTGCCCCCTGGAAGCCGAATAGGGCCTGGAACAATCCTGCGCTTTTGCGGCCAGCTCCCAAAAAAGCGAGGAGACAAATGGAGCTCAGGGGCACTGCAATTCACAAACGTGCAGAGTTATCAATGAGAACTGTCGTCCACAAATATATGGAGGGAAGGCAACGAAGAGGATTTGAAAGCAAGGCAGATTTTCAGGAAACAGATTTCAGGAGGTAGATTTGACTCGCCTTTAAAGCACATGAAAAGCGGCAAAACGTTGACAATGATGCCCATGGCCAAAAAGGGCGTATGCGTTTTTTCCTGAATATATTCAGGAAAAATCGCATACGCCCTTTTTGGCCAACCAAGCAAGCCGGAAGGGCAAATCAGTGCTACAAAGAAGTCTCGCTTGCCCTCGGTCAAAAATGCCATGCTGAAAAAAGTGTAAAAACCAGAAAAGCAGGACAGGCCATGGAGACATGGGAGCCTTGCTACGCTGATGGGCGGGATGTAAATTGCCAACAGGCACTCTGGAGAAGTGTACGGTGTGTCCTGAAACAAGTAATAAACACAGCTTAGAGAGCATAGGGCACTTCCACTCATGGGCGTATAAATTCGGAAAACTAAAAATCAACAAGACACAGGCACCCCAAACTTTACGGCTGCTCTGTTTCCAAGAACCTCCACTTCAGTACACCTTCAATATCCCAGGAAAGAGAAAAATGGATAAACAAATGGTGGTACTTGGCACAATGGAATATCACTCAGCCATGAAATCAATGTCATAAGGCTAGTTAGCAGCATGATGAGTGGATTTAGCGACGATGATTCTAAGTGAAATAAGTCACTCAGAAAAAGACACTTATCCTAAGATATCGCTTATAGAGGGAATGTCAAAATCGCTACGCTTGAACTGAATTACAAAACAGAACAGAGTCACACCTTTAGAAGACACACTATGGCTGCTTAACGGGAAAGGTGAGGTGGGGTGATGCATAAAACAAGGGTTTGAAATTAGCTCAGAGACCGCTCCATAAGCCAAATATGTAATAGACAAGGCCTACCCCCTGCTCAGTGAACTGGACTCAACACCCCCTAGTCACCGCACAAGAATATATCTGACTAGTAAGAATCTGAAAACCTATGTATCGATATCTCTCTGCAAGTGAATCAAGAGGGTGTAAAGCGGCATAAACACAGCAGGGAAAAGCAGCAAAGCCCCATTCTAAACATAAATTACTTAAAAAAACCCACAAAACAAAGACAGTGAAAGAGAGAGAAATTCTTACAAAATCAGTTCAGGGGCTCTGATGCCACCTGGTTCGACCATATCTAGAGCCACAGCTGGATGAGACATAAGGCTGGACACTCTTGGGGCTGAGAGGATTGGTGAGGTTGGGTGAGCAAACGCAGATACTTTAAAGTAATACCGTGGGGTACCCACCCCATGGGTCTCAAATCTCCAGGTACAAGGGCATCTTCCTACATCAAAACATGCATGGGAAACCCAGAGGTTTGTATGCCGTGAGATCGGGAAAGGCTTCTAAAACGCACCTCATTTCTCCTCTCCTTGTGCTCGGGTTCACCTTTCTAGCTGCTTGACTAAACATCTCCCTACTTGGAGAATCAGCACCTTTAACCTCCTGTTTCGTACAGGTTGCAATTTGTCCTGAGGATGAACGGGAAGACGGGGAACCAACGAGAGACTAGCCATAGGTGTTGGGACAGGCACAGGACACTCCATTTTCCCATCAGGAAGAAGAATGAACCACAGGCTCAGCCTGCCCCCCAGAACCAAAATAGGGCCTGAAGCAATCCTGCGCTTTTGCGGCCAGCTCCCAAAAAAGCGAGGAGACAAATGGAGCTCAGGGGCACTGCAATTCACAAACGTGCAGAGTTATAAATGAGAACTCTCGTCCACAAATATATTGAGGGAAGGCAACGAAGAGGATTTGAAAGCAAGGCAGATTTGCATGAAACAGATTTCAGGAGGTAGATTCGACTCGCCTTTAAAGCACATGAAAAGCAGCAAAACGTTGACAATGATGCCCTTGGCCAAAAAGGGCGTATGCGTTTTTTCCTGAATATATTCAGGAAAAAACGCATACGCCCTTTTTGGCCAACCAAGCAAGCCGGAAGGGCAAATCAGCGCTACAAAGAAGTCTCGCTTGCCCTCGGTCAAAAGGGCCATGCTGAAGAAAGTGTAAAAACCAGAAAAGCAGGACAGGCCATGGAGACATGGGAGCCTTGCTACGCTGATGGGCGGGATGTAAATTGCCAACAGGCACTCTGGAGAAGTGTACGGTGTGTCCTTAAAAAGTAATAAACACAGCTTAGAGAGCATAGGGCACTTCCACTCATGGGCGTATAAATTGGGAAAACTAAAAATCAACAAGACACAGGCACCCCAAACTTTACGGCTGCTCTGTTTCCAAGAACCTCCACTTCGGTACACCTTCAATATCCCAGGAAAGAGAAAAATGGATAAAGAAATGGTGGTACTTGGCACAATGGAATATCACTCAGCCATGAAATCTATGTCATAAGGCTAGTTAGCAGCATGATGAGTGGATTTAGGTACGATGATTCTAAGTGAAATAAGTCACAGAGAAAAAGACACTTATCCTAAGATATCGCTTATAGAGGGAATGTCAAAATCGCTACAATTGAACTGAATTACAAAACAGAACAGAGTCACACCATTAGAAGACACACTATGGCTGCTTAACGGGAAAGGTGAGGTGGGGTGATGCATAGAACAAGGGTTTGAAATTAGCTCAGATACCGCTGCATAAGCCAAATATGTAATAGACAAGGCCTACTCCCTGCTCAGTGAACTGGACTCAACACCCCCTAGTCACCGCACAAGAATATATCTGACTAGTAAGAATCTGAAAACCTTTGTATCGATATCTCTCTGCAAGTGAATCAAGAGGGTGTAAAGCGGCATAAACACAGCAGGGAAAAGCAGCCAAGCCCCATTCTAAACATACATTACTTTAAAAAACCCACAAAGCAAAGACAGTGAAAGAGAGAGAAATTCTTACAAAATCCGTTCAGGGTCTCTGATGCAACCTGGATTGACCATATCTAGACCCACAGCTGGATGAGACATAAGGCTGGACACTCTTGGGGCTGAAAGGGTTGGTGAGGTTGGGTGAGCAAATGCAGATACTTTAAAGTAACACTGCGGGGTACCCACGCCATGTGTCTCAAATCTCCAGGTACAAGGGCATCTTCCTACATCAAAACCTGCAAGCGAAACCCAGAAGATGGTATGCAGTGAAATCGGGAAAGGTTTCTAAAACGCACCTCATTTCTCCTCTCCTTGTGATCGGGTTCGCCATTCCAGCCGCTTGACTAACCATCTCCCTACTTGGAGAATCAGCACCTTTAACCTCCTGTTTCGTACAGGTTGCAATTTGTCCTGAGGATGAACGGGAAGATGGGGAACCAACGAGAGACTAGCCCTAGGTGTTGGGACAGGCACAGGTCACTCCATTTTCCCATCAGGAAGAAGAATGAACCACAGGCTCCGCCGGCCCCATGGAAGCCGAATAACGCCTGAAGCAATCCTGCGCTTTTGCGGCCAGCTCACAAAAAAGCGAGGAGACAAATGGAGCTCAGGGGCACTGCAATTCAGAAACTTGCAGAGTTATAAATGATAACTCTCGTCCACAAATATATTGAGGGAAGGCAAGGAAGAGGATTTGAAAGCAAGGCAGATTTGCAGGAAACAGATTTCAGGAGGTAGATTCGACTCGCCTTTAAAGCACATGAAAAGCGGCAAAACGTTGACAATGATGCCCTTGGCCAAAAAGGGCGTATGCGTTTTTTCCTGAATATATTCAGGAAAAAACGCATACGCCCTTTTTGGCCAACCAAGCAAGCCGGAAGGGCAAATCAGTGCTACAAAGAAGTCTCGCTTGCCCTCGGTCAAAAGGGCCATGCTGAACAAAGTGTAAAAACCAGAAAAGCAGGACAGGCCATGGAGACATGGGAGCCTTGCTACGCTGATGGGCGGGATGTAAATTGCCAACCGGCACTCTGGAGAAGTGTACGGTGTGTCCTGAAACAAGTAATAAACACAGCTTAAAGAGCATAGGGCACTTCCACTCATGGGCGGTATAAATTGGAAAAACTAAAACTCAACAAGACACAGGCACCCCAAACTTTACGGCTGCTCTGTTGCCAAGAACCTCCGCTTCGGTACACCTTCAATATCCCAGGAAAGAGAAAAATGGATAAAGAAATGGTGGTACTTGGCACAATGGAATATCACTCAGCCATGAAATCAATGTCATAAGGCTAGTTAGCAGCATGATGAGTGGATTTAGGTACGATGATTCTAAGTGAAATAAGTCACACAGAAGAAGACACTTATCCTAAGATATCGCTTATAGAGGGAATGTCAAAATCGCTACACTTGAACTGAATTACAAAACAGAACAGAGTCACACCATTAGAAGACACACTATGGCTGCTTAACAGGAAAGGTGAGGTGGGGTGATGCATAAAACAAGGGTTTGAAATTAGCTCAGAGACCACTCCATAAGCCAAATATGTAATAGACAAGGCCTACTCCCTGCTCAGTGAACTGGACTCAACACCCCCTAGTCACCGCACAAGAATATATATGACTAGTAAGAATCTGAAAACCTATGTATCGATATCTCTCTGCAAGTGAATCAAGAGGGTGTAAAGCGGCATAAACACAGCAGGGAAAAGCAGCCAAGACACATTCTAAACATAAATTACTTTACAAATCCCACAAAAGAAAGACAGTGAAAGAGAGAGAAATTCTTACAAAATCCGTTCAAGGTCTCTGATACAACCTGGATTGACCATATCTAGACCCACAGCTGGATGAGACATAAGGCTGGACACTCTTGGGGCTGAGAGGATTGGTGAGGTTGGGTGAGAAAATGCAGATACTTTAAAGTAAAACCGCGGGGTACACACCCCATGGGTCTCAAATCTCCAGGTACAAGGGCATCTTCCTACATCAAAACATGCATGGGAAACCCAGAAGATGGTATGCCGTGAGATCGGGAAAGGTTTCTAAAACGCACCTCATTTCTCCTCTCCTTGTGCTCGGGTTCGCCATTCCAGCCGCTTGACTAACCATCTCCCTACTTGGAGAATCAGCACCTTTAACCTCCTGTTTCATACAGGTTGCAATTTGTCCTGAGGATGAACGGGAAGACGGGGAACCAACGAGAGACTAGCCCTAGGTGTTGGGACAGGCACAGGTCACTCCATTTTCCCATCAGGAAGAAGAATGAACCACAGGCTCAGCCTGCCCCCCAGAATCAAAATAGGGCCTGAAGCAATCCTGCGCTTTTGCGGCCAGCTCCCAAAAAAGCGAGTAGACAAATGGAGCTCAGGGGCACTGCAATTCACAAACGTGCAGAGTTATAAATGAGAACTCTCGTCCACAAATATATTGAGGGAAGGCAACGAAGAGGATTTGAAAGCAAGGCAGATTTGCAGGAAACAGATTTCAGGAGGTAAATTCGACTCGCCTTTAAAGCACATGAAAAGCGGCAAAACGTTGACAATGATGCCCTTGGCCAAAAAGGGCGTATGCGTTTTTTCCTGAATATATTCAGGAAAAAACGCATACGCCCTTTTTGGCCAACCAAGCAAGCCGGAAGGGCAAATCAGCGCTACAAAGAAGTCTCGCTTGCCCTCGGTCAAAAGGGCCATGCTGAAGAAAGTGTAAAAACCAGAAAAGCAGGACAGGCCATGGAGACATGGGAGCCTTGCTACGCTGATGGGCGGGATGTAAATTGCCAACAGGCACTCTGGAGAAGTGTACGGTGTGTCCTGAAACAAGTAATAAACACAGCTTAGAGAGCATAGGGCACTTCCACTCATGGGCGTATAAATCGGGAAAACTAAAACTCAACAAGACACAGGCACCCCAAACTTTACGGCTGCTCTGTTTCCAAGAACCTCCACTTTGGTACACCTTCAATATCCCAGGAAAGAGAAAAATGGATTAACAAATGGTGGTATTTGGCACAATGGAATATCACTCAGCCATGAAATCAATGTCATAAGGCTAGTTAGCACCATGATGAGTGGATTTAGCGACGATGATTCTAAGTGAAATAAGTCACACAGAAAAAGACACTTATCCTAAGATATCGTTTATAGAGGGAATGTCAAAATCGCTACACTTGAACTGAATTACAAAACAGAACAGAGTCACACCTTTAGAAGACACACTATGGCTGCTTAACGGGAAAGGTGAGGTGGGGTGATGCATAAAACAAGGGTTTGAAATAAGCTCAGAGACCGCTCCATAAGCCAAATATGTAATAGACAAGGCCTACTCCCTGCTCAGTGAACTGGACTCAACACCCCCTAGTCACCGCACAAGAATATATCGGACTAGTATGAATCTGAAAACCTATGTATTGATATCTCTCTGCAAGTGAATCAAGAGGGTGTAAAGCGGCATAAACACAGCAGGGAATAGCAGCCAAACCCCATTCTAAACATACATTACTTTAAAAAAACCCACAAAGCAAAGACAGTGAAAGAGAGAGAAATTCTTACAAAATCCGTTCAGGGTCTCTGATGCAACCTGGATTGACCATATCTAGACCCACAACTGGATGAGACATAAGGCTGGACACTCTTGGGGCTGAGAGGATTGGTGAGGTTGGGTGAGCAAACGCAGATACTTAAAATAACACCTCGGGGTACACAACCCATGGGTCTCAAATCTCCAGGTACAAGGGCATCTTCCTACATCAAAACATGCATGGGAAACCCAGAAGATGGTATGCCGTGAGATCGGGAAAGGTTTCTAAAACGCACCTCATTTCTCCTCTCCTTGTGCTCAGGTTCGCCATTCCAGCCGCTTGACTAACCATCTCCCTACTTGGAGAATTAGCACCTTTAACCTCCTGTTTCGTCCAGGTTGCAATTTGTCCTGAGGATGAACGGGAAGACGGGGTACCAACGAGAGACTAGCCCTAGGTGTTGGGACAGGCACAGGTCACTCCATTTTCCATCAGGAAAAAGAATGAACCACAGGCTCGGCCTGCCCCCCAGAACCAAAATAGGGCCTGAAGCAATCCTGCGCTTTTGCGGCCAGCTCCCAAAAAAGCGAGTAGACAAATGGAGCTCAGGGGCACTGCAATTCACAAACGTGCAGAGTTATAAATGAGAACTCTCGTCCACAAATATATTGAGGGAAGGCAACGAAGAGGATTTGAAAGCAAGGCAGATTTGCAGGACACAGATTTCAGGAGGTAGATTCGACTCGCCTTTAAAGCACATGAAAAGCGGCAAAACGTTGACAATGATGCCCTTGGCCAAAAAGGGCGTATGCGTTTTTTCCTGAATATATTCAGGAAAAAACGCATACGCCCTTTTTGGCCAACAGAGCAAGCCGGAAGGGCAAATCAGCGCTACAAAGAAGTCTCCATTGCCCTCGGTCAAAAGGGCCATGCTGAACAAAGTGTAAAAACCAGAAAAGCAGGACAGGCCATGGAGACATGGGAGCCTTGCTACGCTGATGGGCGGGATGTAAATTGCCAACAGGCACTCTGGAGAAGAGTACGGTGTGTCCTGAAACAAGTAATAAACACAGCGTAGAGAGCAGAGGGCACTTCCACTCATGGGCGTATAAATTGGGAAAACTAAAAATCAACAAGACACAGGCACCCCAAACTTTACGGCTGCTCTGTTGCCCAGAACCTCTGCTTCGGTACACCTTCAATATCCCAGGAAAGAGAAAAATGGATAAAGAAATGGTGGTACTTGGCACAATGGAATATCACTCAGCCATGAAATCAATGTCATAAGGCTAGTTAGCAGCATGATGAGTGGATTTAGGTACGATGATTCTAAGTGAAATAAGTCACACAGAAGAAGACACTTATCCTAAGATATCGCTTATAGAGGGAATGTCAAAATCGCTACACTTGAACTGAATTACAAAACAGAACAGAGTCACACCTTTGGAAGACACACTATGGCTGCTTAACGGGAAAGGTGAGGTGGGGTGATGCATAAAAAAAGGGTTTGAAATTAGCTCAGAAACCGCTCCATAAGCCAAATATGTAATAGACAAGGCCTACTCTCTGCTCAGTGAACTGGACTCAACACACCCTAGTCACCACACAAGAATATATCTGACTAGTAAGAATCTGAAAACCCATGTATCGATATCTCTCTGCAAGTGAATCAAGAGGGTGTAAACTGGCATAAACACAGCAGGGAAAAGCAGCCAAACCCCATTCTAAACATACATTACTTTAAAAAACCCACAAAGCAAAGACAGTGAAAGAGAGAGAAATTCTTACAAAATCCGTTCAGGGTCTCTGATGCAACCTGGATTGACCATATCTAGACCCACAGCTGGATGAGACATAAGGCTGGACACTCTTGGGGCTGAGAGGATTGGTGAGGTTGGGTGAGCAAATGCAGATACTTTAAAGTAATACCGCGGGGTACCCACCCCATGGGTCTCAAATCTCCAGGTACAAGGGAATCTTCCTACATCAAAACATGCATGGGAAACCCAGAAGATGGTATGCCGTGAGATCGGGAAAGGTTTCTAAAACGCACCTCATTTCTCCTCTCCTTGTGCTCGGGTTCGCCATTCCAGCCGCTTGACTAACCATCTCCCTACTTGGAGAATCAGCACCTTTAACCTCCTGTTTTGTCCAGGTTGTAATTTGTCCTGAGGATGAACGGGAAGACGGGGAACCAACGAGAGACGAGCCCTAGGTGTTGGGACAGGCACAGGTCACTCCATTTTCCCATCAGGAAGAAGAATGAACCACAGGCTCAGCCTGCCCCCCAGAACCAAAATAGGGCCTGAAGCAATCCTGCGCTTTTGCGGCCAGCTCCCAAAAAAGCGAGGAGACAAATGGAGCTCAGGGGCACTGCAATTCACAAACGTGCAGAGTTATAAATGAGAACTCTCGTCCACAAATATATTGAGGGAAGGCAACGAAGAGGATTTGAAAGCAAGGCAGATTTGCAGGAAACAGATTTCAGGAGGTAGATTCGACTCGCCTTTAAAGCACATGAAAAGCGGCAAAACATTGACAATGATGCCCTTGGCCAAAAAGGGCGTATGCGTTTTTTCCTGAATATATTCAGGAAAAAACGCATACGCCCTTTTTGGCCAACCAAGCAAGCCGGAAGGGCAAATCAGCGCTACAAAGAAGTCTCGCTTGCCCTCGGTCAAAAGGGCCATGCTGAACAAAGTGTAAAAACCAGAAAAGCAGGACAGGCCATGGAGACATGGGAGCCTTGCTACGCTGATGGGCGGGATGTAAATTGCCAACAGGCACTCTGGAGAAGAGTACGGTGTGTCCTGAAACAAGTAATAAACACAGCGTAGAGAGCAGAGGGCACTTCCACTCATGGGCGTATAAATTGGGAAAACTAAAAATCAACAAGACACAGGCACCCCAAACTTTACGGCTGCTCTGTTGCCAAGAACCTCCGCTTCGGTACACCTTCAATATCCCAGGAAAGAGAAAAATGGATAAAGAAATGGTGGTACTTGGCACAATGGAATATCACTCAGCCATGAAATCAATGTCATAAGGCTAGTTAGCAGCATGATGAGTGGATTTAGGTACGATGATTCTAAGTGAAATAAGTCACACAGAAGAAGACACTTATCCTAAGATATCACTTATAGAGGGAATGTCAAAATCGCTACACTTGAACTGAATTACAAAACAGAACAGAGTCACACCTTTGGAAGACACACTATGGCTGCTTAACGGGAAAGGTGAGGTGGGGTGATGCATAAAACAAGGGTTTGAAATTAGCTCAGAGACCGCTCCATAAGCCAAATATGTAATAGACAAGGCCTACTCTCTGCTCAGTGAACTGGACTCAACACACCCTAGTCACCACACAAGAATATATCTGACTAGTAAGAATCTGAAAACCTATGTATCGATATCTCTCTGCAAGTGAATCAAGAGGGTGTAAAGCGGCATCAACACAGCAGGGAAAAGCAGCCAAGCCCGATTCTAAACATAAATTACTTTAAAAAACCCACAAAACAAAGACAGTGAAAGAGAGAGAAATTCTTACAAAATCCGTTCAGGGTCTATGATGCAACCTGGATTCACCATATCTAGACCCACAGCTGGATGAGACATAAGGCTGGATACTCTTGGGGCTGAGAGGATTGGTGAGGTTGGGTGAGCAAATGCAGATACTTTAAAGAAATACCGCGGGGTACCCACCCCATTGGTCTCAAATCTCCAGGTACAAGGGAATCTTCCTACATCAAAACATGCATGGGAAACCGAGAAGATGGTATGCCGTGAGATCGGGAAAGGTTTCTAAAACGCACCTCATTTCTCCTCTCCTTGTGCTCGGGTTCGCCATTCCAGCCGCTTGACTAACCATCTCCCTACTTGGAGAATCAGCACCTTTAACCTCCTGTTTCGTCCAGGTTGCAATTTGTCCTGAGGATGAACGGGAAGACGGGGAACCAACGAGAGACTAGCCCTAGGTGTTGGCACTGGCACAGGTCACTCCATTTTCCCATCAGGAAGAAGAATGAACCACAGGCTCAGCCTGCCCCCCAGAACCAAAATAGGGCCTGAAGCAATCCTGCGCTTTTGCGGCCAGCTCCCAAAAAAGCGAGGAGACAAATGGAGCTCAGGGGCACTGCAATTCACAAATGTGCAGAGTTATAAATGAGAACTCTCGTCCACAAATATATTGAGGGAAGGCAACGAAGAGGATTTGAAAGCAAGGCAGATTTGCAGGAAACAGATTTCAGGAGGTAGATTCGACTCGCCTTTAAAGCACATGAAAAGCGGCAAAACGTTGACAATGATGCCCTTGGCCAAAAAGGGCGTATGCGTTTTTTCCTGAATATATTCAGGAAAAAACGCATACGCCCTTTTTGGCCAACAGAGCAAGCCCGAAGGGCAAATCAGTGCTACAAAGAAGTCTCCATTGCCCTCGGTCAAAAGGACCATGCTGAACAAAGTGTAAAAACCAGAAAAGCAGGACAGGCCATGGAGACATGGGAGCCTTGCTACGCTGATGGGCGGGATGTAAATTGCCAACAGGCACTCTGGAGAAGAGTACGGTGTGTCCTGAAACAAGTAATAAACACAGCGTAGAGAGCATAGGGCACTTCCACTCATGGGCGTATAAATTGGGAAATCTAAAAGTCAACAAGACACAGGCACCTCAAACTTTACGGCTGCTCTGTTGCCAAGAACCTCCGCTTCGGTACACCTTCAATATCCCAGGAAAGAGAAAAATGGATAAAGAAATGGTGGTACTTGGCACAATGGAATATCACTCAGCCATGAAATCAATGTCAGAAGGCTAGTTAGCAGCATGATGAGTGGATTTAGGTACGATGATTCTAAGTGAAATAAGTCACACAGAAAAAGGCACTTATCCTAAGATATCGCTTATAGAGGGAATGTCAAAATCGCTACACTTGAACTGAATTACAAAACAGAACAGAGTCACACCTTTGGAAGACACACTATGGCAGCTTAACGGGAAAGGTGAGGTGGGGTGATGCATAAAAAAAGGGTTTGAAATTAGCTCAGAAACCGCTCCATAAGCCAAATATGTAATAGACAAGGCCTACTCTTTGCTCAGTGAACTGGACTCAACACACCCTAGTCACCACACAAGAATATATCTGACTAGTAAGAATCTGAAAACCCATGTATCGATATCTCTCTGCAAGTGAATCAAGAGGGTGTAAAGCGGCATAAACACAGCAGGGAAAAGCAGCCAAACCCCATTCTAAACATACATTACTTTAAAAAACCCACAAAGCAAAGACAGTGAAAGAGAGAGAAATTCTTACAAAATCCGTTCAGGGTCTCTGATGCAACCTGGATTGACCATATCTAGACCCACAGCTGGATGAGACATAAGGCTGGACACTCTTGGGGCTGAGAGGATTGGTGAGGTTGGGTGAGCAAATGCAGATACTTTAAAGTAATACCGCGGGGTACCCACCCCATGGGTCTCAAATCTCCAGGTACAAGGGAATCTTCCTACATCAAAACATGCATGGGAAACCCAGAAGATGGTATGCCGTGAGATCGGGAAAGGTTTCTAAAACGCACCTCATTTCTCCTCTCCTTGTGCTCGGGTTCGCCATTACAGCCGCTTGACTAACCATCTCCCTACTTGGAGAATTAGCACCTTTAACCTCCTGTTTCGTCCAGGTTGCAATTTGTCCTGAGGATGAACGGGAAGACGGTGAACCAACGAGAGACGAGCCCTAGGTGTTGGGACAGGCACAGGTCACTCCATTTTCCCATCAGGAAGAAGAATGAACCACAGGCTCAGCCTGCCCCCCAGAACCAAAATAGGGCCTGAAGCAATCCTGCGCTTTTGCGGCCAGCTCCCAAAAAAGCGAGGAGACAAATGGAGCTCAGGGGCACTGCAATTCACAAACGTGCAGAGTTATAAATGAGAACTCTCGTCCACAAATATATTGAGGGAAGGCAACGAAGAGGATTTGAAAGCAAGGCAGATTTGCAGGAAACAGATTTCAGGAGGTAGATTCGACTCGCCTTTAAAGCACATGAAAAGCGGCAAAACATTGACAATGATGCCCTTGGCCAAAAAGGGCGTATGCGTTTTTTCCTGAATATATTCAGGAAAAAACGCATACGCCCTTTTTGGCCAACCAAGCAAGCCGGAAGGGCAAATCAGCGCTACAAAGAAGTCTCGCTTGCCCTCGGTCAAAAGGGCCATGCTGAACAAAGTGTAAAAACCAGAAAAGCAGGACAGGCCATGGAGACATGGGAGCCTTGCTACGCTGATGGGCGGGATGTAAATTGCCAACAGGCACTCTGGAGAAGAGTACGGTGTGTCCTGAAACAAGTAATAAACACAGCGTAGAGAGCAGAGGGCACTTCCACTCATGGGCGTATAAATTGGGAAAACTAAAAATCAACAAGACACAGGCACCCCAAACTTTACGGCTGCTCTGTTGCAAAGAACCTCCGCTTCGGTACACCTTCAATATCCCAGGAAAGAGAAAAATGGATAAAGAAATGGTGGTACTTGGCACAATGGAATATCACTCAGCCATGAAATCAATGTCATAAGGCTAGTTAGCAGCATGATGAGTGGATTTAGGTACGATGATTCTAAGTGAAATAAGTCACACAGAAGAAGACACTTATCCTAAGATATCACTTATAGAGGGAATGTCAAAATCGCTACACTTGAACTGAATTACAAAACAGAACAGAGTCACACCTTTGGAAGACACACTATGGCTGCTTAACGGGAAAGGTGAGGTGGGGTGATGCATAAAACAAGGGTTTGAAATTAGCTCAGAGACCGCTCCATAAGCCAAATATGTAATAGACAAGGCCTACTCTCTGCTCAGTGAACTGGACTCAACACACCCTAGTCACCACACAAGAATATATCTGACTAGTAAGAATCTGAAAACCTATGTATCGATATCTCTCTGCAAGTGAATCAAGAGGGTGTAAAGCGGCATCAACACAGCAGGGAAAAGCAGCCAAGCCCGATTCTAAACATAAATTACTTTAAAAAACCCACAAAACAAAGACAGTGAAAGAGAGAGAAATTCTTACAAAATCCGTTCAGGGTCTCTGATGCAACCTGGATTGACCATATCTAGACCCACAGCTGGATGAGACATAAGGCTGGATACTCTTGGGGCTGAGAGGATTGGTGAGGTTGGGTGAGCAAATGCAGATACTTTAAAGAAATACCGCGGGGTACCCACCCCATTGGTCTCAAATCTCCAGGTACAAGGGAATCTTCCTACATCAAAACATGCATGGGAAACCCAGAAGATGGTATGCCGTGAGATCGGGAAAGGTTTCTAAAACGCACCTCATTTCTCCTCTCCTTGTGATCGGGTTCGCCATTCCAGCCGCTTGACTAACCATCTCCCTACTTGGAGAATCAGCACCTTTAACCTCCTGTTTCGTCCAGATTGCAATTTGTCCTGAGGATGAACGGGAAGACGGGGAACCAACGAGAGACTAGCCCTAGGTGTTGGCACTGGCACAGGTCACTCCATTTTCCCATCAGGAAGAAGAATGAACCACAGGCTCAGCCTGCCCCCCAGAACCAAAATAGGGCCTGAAGCAATCCTGCGCTTTTGCGGCCAGCTCCCAAAAAAGCGAGGAGACAAATGGAGCTCAGGGGCACTGCAATTCACAAATGTGCAGAGTTATAAATGAGAACTCTCGTCCACAAATATATTGAGGGAAGGCAACGAAGAGGATTTGAAAGCAAGGCAGATTTGCAGGAAACAGATTTCAGGAGGTAGATTCGACTCGCCTTTAAAGCACATGAAAAGCGGCAAAACGTTGACAATGATGCCCTTGGCCAAAAAGGGCGTATGCGTTTTTTCCTGAATATATTCAGGAAAAAACGCATACGCCCTTTTTGGCCAACAGAGCAAGCCCGAAGGGCAAATCAGTGCTACAAAGAAGTCTCCATTGCCCTCGGTCAAAAGGGCCATGCTGAACAAAGTGTAAAAACCAGAAAAGCAGGACAGGCCATGGAGACATGGGAGCCTTGCTACGCTGATGGGCGGGATGTAAATTGCCAACAGGCACTCTGGAGAAGAGTACGGTGTGTCCTGAAACAAGTAATAAACACAGCGTAGAGAGCATAGGGCACTTCCACTCATGGGCGTATAAATTGGGAAATCTAAAAGTCAACAAGACACAGGCACCTCAAACTTTACGGCTGCTCTGTTGCCAAGAACCTCCGCTTCGGTACACCTTCAATATCCCAGGAAAGAGAAAAATGGATACAGAAATGGTGGTACTTGGCACAATGGAATATCACTCAGCCATGAAATCAATGTCAGAAGGCTAGTTAGCAGCATGATGAGTGGATTTAGGTACGATGATTCTAAGTGAAATAAGTCACACAGAAAAAGGCACTTATCCTAAGATATCGCTTATAGAGGGAATGTCAAAATCGCTACACTTGAACTGAATTACAAAACAGAACAGAGGCCACCTTTAGAAGACACACTATGGCTGCTTAACGGGAAAGGTGAGGTGGGGTGATGCATAAAACAAGGGTTTGAAATTAGCTCAGAGACCGCTCCATAAGCCAAATATGTAATAGACAAGGCCTACTCCCTGCTCAGTGAACTGGACTCAACACACCCTAGTCACCACACAAGAATATATCTGACTAGTAAGAATCTGAAAACCTATGTATCGATATCTCTCTGCAAGTGAATCAAGAGGGTGTAAAGCGGCATCAACACAGCAGGGAAAAGCAGCCAAGCCCGATTCTAAACATAAATTACTTTAAAAAACACACAAAACAAAGACAGTGAAAGAGAGAGAAATTCTTACAAAATCCGTTCAGGGTCTATGATGCAAACTGGATTGACCATATCTAGACCCACAGCTGGATGAGACATAAGGCTGGACACTCTTGGGGCTGAGAGGATTGGTGAGGTTGGGTGAGCAAATGCAGATACTTTAAAGTAATACCGCGGGGTACCCACCCCATGGGTCTCAAATCTCCAGGTACAAGGGAATCTTCCTACATCAAAACATGCATGGGAAACCGAGAAGATGGTATGCCGTGAGATCGGGAAAGGTTTCTAAAACGCACCTCATTTCTCCTCTCCTTGTGCTCGGGTTCGCCATTCCAGCCGCTTGACTAACCATCTCCCTACTTGGAGAATCAGCACCTTTAACCTCCTGATTGTACAGGTTGCAATTTGTCCTGAGGATGAACGGGAAGACGCGGAACCAACGAGAGACGAGCCCTAGGTGTTGGGACAGGCATACGTCACTCCATTTTCCCATCAGGAAGAAGAATGAACCACAGGCTCAGCCTGCCCCCCAGAACCAAAATAGGGCCTGAAGCAATCCTGCGCTTTTGCGGCCAGCTCCCAAAAAAGCGAGGAGACAAATGGAGCTCAGGGGCACTGCAATTCACAAACGTGCAGAGTTATAAATGAGAACTCTCGTCCACAAATATATTGAGGGAAGTCAACGAAGAGGATTTGAAAGCAAGGCAGATTTGCAGGAAACAGATTTAAGGAGGTAGATTCGACTCGCCTTTAAAGCACATGAAAAGCGGCAAAACGTTGACAATGATGCCCTTGGCCAAAAAGGGCGTATGCTTTTTTTCCTGAATATATTCTGGAAAAAACGCATACGCTCTTTTTGGCCAACAGAGCAAGCCGGAAGGGCAAATCAGCGCTACAAAGAAGTCTCCCTTGCCCTCGGTCAAAAGGGCCATGCTGAACAAAGTGTAAAAACCAGAAAAGCAGGACAGGCCATGGAGACATGGGAGCCTTGCTACGCTGATGGGCGGGATGTAAATTGCCAACAGGCACTCTGGAGAAGAGTACGGTGTGTCCTGAAACAAGTAATAAACACAGCGTAGAGAGCATAGGGCACTTCCACTCATGGGCGTATAAATTGGGAAAACTAAAAATCAACAAGACACAGGCACCCTAAAGTTTACGGCTGCTCTGTTTCCAAGAACCTCCGCTTCGGTACACCTTCAATATCCCAGGAAAGAGAAAAATGGATAAAGAAATGGTGGTACTTGGCACAATGGAATATCACTCAGCCATGAAATCAATGTCATAAGGCTAGTTAGCAGCATGATGAGTGGATTTAGGTACGATGATTCTAAGTGAAATAAGTCACACAGAAAAAGACACTTATCCTAAGATATCACTTATAGAGGGAATGTAAAAATCGCTACACTTGAACTGAATTACAAAACAGAACAGAGGCACACCTTTAGAAGACACACTATGGCTGCTTAACCGGAAAGGTGAGGTGGGGTGATGCATAAAACAAGGGTTTGAAATTAGCTCAGAGACCGCTCCATAAGCCAAATATGTAATAGACAAGGCCTACTCCCTGCTCAGTGAACTGGACTCAACACCCCCTAGTCACCGCACAAGAATATATCTGACTCGTAAGAATCTGAAAACACATGTATCGATATCTCTCTGCAAGTGAATCAAGAGGGTGTAAAGCGGCATAAACACAGCAGGGAAAAGCAGCCAAACCCCATTCTAAACATACATTACTTTAAAAAACCCACAAAACAAAGACAGTGAAAGAGAGAGAAATTCTTACAAAATCCTTTCAGGGTCTCTGATGCAACCTGGATTGACCATATCTAGACCCACAGCTGGATGAGACCTAAGGCTGGACACTCTTGGGGCTGAGAGGATTGTTGAGGTTGGGTGAGCAAATGCAGATACTTTAAAGTAATACCGCGGGGTACCCACCCCATGGGTCTCAAATCTCCAGGTACAAGGGAATCTTCCTACATCAAAACATGCATGGGAAACCCAGAAGATGGTATGCCGTGAGATCGGGAAAGGTTTCTAAAACGCACCTCATTTCTCCTCTCCTTGTGCTCGGGTTCGCCATTCCAGCCGCTTGACTAACCATCTCCCTACTTGGAGAATCAGCACCTTTAACCTCCTGATTGTACAGGTTGCAATTTGTCCTGAGGATGAACGGGAAGACGTGGAACCAACGAGAGACGAGCCCTAGGTGTTGGGACAGGCATAGGTCACTCCATTTTCCCATCAGGAAGAAGAATGAACCACAGGCTCAGCCTGCCCCCCAGAACCAAAATAGGGCCTGAAGCAATCCTGCGCTTTTGCGGCCAGCTCCCAAAAAAGCGAGGAGACAAATGGAGCTCAGGGGCACTGCAATTCACAAACGTGCAGAGTTATAAATGAGAACTCTCGTCCACAAATATATTGAGGGAAGGCAAGGAAGAGGATTTGAAAGCAAGGCAGATTTGCAGGAAACAGATTTCAGGAGGTAGATTCGACTCGCCTTTAAAGCACATGAAAAGCAGCAAAACGTTGACAATGATGCCCTTGGCCAAAAAGGGCGTATGCTTTTTTTCCTGAATATATTCAGGAAAAAACGCATACGCCCTTTTTGGCCAACAGAGCAAGCCGGAAGGGCAAATCAGCGCTACAAAGAAGTCTCCCTTGCCCTCGGTCAAAAGGGCCATGCTGAACAAAGTGTAAAAACCAGAAAAGCAGGACAGGCCATGGAGACATGGGAGCCTTGCTACGCTGATGGGCGGGATGTAAATTGCCAACAGGCACTCTGGAGAAGATTATGGTGTGTCCTGAAACAAGTAATAAACACAGCGTAGAGAGCATAGGGCACTTCCACTCATGGGCGTATAAATTGGGAAAACTAAAAATCAACAAGACACAGGCACCCTAAAGTTTACGGCTGCTCTGTTTCTAAGAATCTCCGCTTCAGTACACCTTCAATATCCCAGGAAAGAGAAAAATGGATAAAGAAATGGTGGTACTTGGCCCAATGGAATATCACTCAGCCATGAAATCAATGTCATAAGGCTAGTTAGCAGCATGATGAGTGGATTTAGGTACGATGATTCTAAGTGAAATAAGTCACGCAGAAAAAGACACTTATCCTAAGATATCGCTTATAGAGGGAATGTCAAAATCGCTACACTTGAACTGAATTACAAAACAGAACAGAGGCACACCTTTAGAAGACACACAATGGCTGCTTAACCGGAAAGGTGAGGTTGGGTGATGCATAAAACAAGGGTTTGAAATTAGCTCAGACACCGCTCCATAAGCCAAATATGTAATAGACAAGGCCTACTCCCTGCTCAGTGAACTGGACTCAACACCCCCTAGTCACCGCACAAGAATATATCTGACTAGTATGAATCTGAAAACCTATGTATTGATATCTCTCTGCAAGTGAAGCAAGAGGGTGTAAAGCGGCATAAACACAGCAGGGAAAAGCAGCCAAACCCCATTCTAAACATACATTACTTTAAAAAACCCAAAAAGCAAAGACAGGGAAAGAGATAGAAATTCTTACAAAATCCGTTCAGGGTCTCTGATGCAACCTGGATTGACCATATCTAGACCCACAGCTGGATGAGACATAAGGCTGGACACTCTTGGGGCTGAGAGGATTGGTGAGGTTGGGTGAGCAAACGCAGATACTTTAAAGTAATACCGCGGGGTACCCACCCCATGGGTCTCAAATCTCCAGGTACAACGGAATCTTCCTACATCAAAACATGCATGGGAAACCGAGAAGATGGTATGCCGTGAGATCGGGAAAGGTTTGTAAAACGCACCTCATTTCTCCTCTCCTTGTGCTCGGGTTCGCCATTCCAGCCGCTTGACTAACCATCTCCCTACTTGGAGAATCAGCACCTTTAACCTCCTGTTTCGTCCAGGTTGCAATTTGTCCTGAGGATGAACGGGAAGATGGGGAACCAACGAGAGACTAGCCCTAGGTGTTGGGACAGGCACAGGTCACTCCATTTTCCCATCAGGAAGAAGAATGAACCACAGGCTCAGCCTGCCCCCCAGAACCAAAATAGGGCCTGAAGCAGTCCTGCGCTTTTGCGGCCAGCTCCCAAAAAAGCGAGGAGACAAATGGAGCTCAGGGGCACTGCAATTCACAAACGTGCAGAGTTATAAATGAGAACTCTCGTCCACAAATATATTGAGGGAAGGCAACGAAGAGGATTTGAAAGCAAGGCAGATTTGCAGGAAACAGATTTCAGGAGGTAGATTCGACTCGCCTTTAAAGCACGTGAAAAGCGGCAAAACGTTGACAATGATGCCCTTGGCCAAAAAGGGCGTATGCGTTTTTTCCTGAATATATTCAGGAAAAAACGCATACGCCCTTTTTGGCCTACCAAGCAAGCCTGAAGGGCAAATCAGCGCTACAAAGAAGTCTCGCTTGCCCTCGGTCAAAAGGGCCATGCTGAAAAAAGTGTAAAAACCAGTAAAGCAGGACAGGCCATGGAGACATGGGAGCCTTGCTACGCTGATGGGCGGGATGTAAATTGTCAACAGGCACTCTGGAGAAGAGTACGGTGTGTCCTGAAACAAGTAATAAACACAGCGTAGAGAGCATAGGGCACTTCCACTCATGGGCGTATAAATTGGGAAAACTAAAAATCAACAAGACACAGGCACCCTAAAGTTTATGGCTGCTCTGTTTCCAAGAATCTCCGCTTCGGTACACCTTCAATATCCCAGGAAAGAGAAAAATGGATAAAGAAATGGTGGTACTTGGCCCAATGGAATATCACTCAGCCATGAAATCAATGTCATAAGGCTAGTTAGCAGCATGATGAGTGAATTTAGGTACGATGATTCTAAGTGAAATAAGTCACACAGAAAAAGACACTTATCCTAAGATATCGCTTATAGAGGGAATGTCAAAATCGCTACACTTGAACTGAATTACAAAACAGAACAGAGGCACAACTTTAGAAGACACACTATGGCTGCTTAACCGGAAAGGTGAGGTGGGGTGATGCATAAAACAAGGGTTTGAAATTAGCTCAGACAACGCTCCATAAGCCAAATATGTAATAGACAAGGCCTACTCCCTGCTCAGTGAAGTGGACTCAACACCCCCTAGTCACCGCACAAGAATATATCTGACTAGTAAGAATCTGAAAACCTATGTATCGATATCTCTCTGCAAGTGAATCAAGAGGGTGTAAAGCGGCATCAACACAGCAGGGAAAAGCAGCCAAGCCCGATTCTAAACATAAATTACTTTAAAAAATCCACAAAACAAAGACAGTGAAAGAGAGGGAAATTCTTACAAAATCCGTTCAGGGTCTCTGATGCAACCTGGATTGACCATATCTAGACCCACAGCTGGATCAGACATAAGGCTGGACACTCTTGGGGCTGAGAGGATTGGTGAGGTTGGGTGAGCAAATGCAGATACTTTAAAGTAATACCGCGGGGTACCCACCCCATGGGTCTCAAATCTCCAGGTACAAGGGAATCTTCCTACATCAAAACATGCATGGGAAACCCAGAAGATGGTATGCCGTGAGATCGGGAAAGGTTTCTAAAACGCACCTCATTTCTCCTCTCCCTGTGCTCGGGTTCGCCATTCCAGCCGCTTGACTAACCATCTCCCTACTTGGAGAATCAGCACCTTTAACCTCCTGTTTCGTCCAGGTTGCAATTTGTCCTGACGATGAACGGGAAGACGGGGAACCAACGAAAGACTAGCCCTAGGTTTTGGGACAGGCACAGGTCACTCCATTTTCCCATCAGGAAGAAGAATGAACCACAGGCTCAGCCTGCCCCCCAGAACCAAAATAGGGCCTGAAGCAATCCTGCGCTTTTGCGGCCAGCTCCCAAAAAAGCGAGGAGACAAATGGAGCTCAGGGGCACTGCAATTCACAAACGTGCAGAGTTATAAATGAGAACTCTCGTCCACAAATGTATTGAGGGAAGGCAACGAAGAGGATTTGAAAGCAAGGCAGATTTGCAGGAAACAGATTTCAGGAGGTAGATTCGACTCGCCTTTAAAGCACATGAAAAGCGGCAAAACATTGACAATGATGCCCTTGGCTAAAAGGGCGTATGCGTTTTTTCCTGAATATATTCAGGAAAAAACGCATACGCCCTTTTTGGCCAACCAAGCAAGCCGGAAGGGCAAATCAGCGCTACAAAGAAGTCTCGCTTGCCCTCGGTCAAAAGGGCCATGCTGAACCAAGTGTAAAAACCAGAAAAGCAGGACAGGCCATGGAGACATGGGAGCCTTGCTACGCTGATGGGCGGGATGTAAATTGCCAACAGGAACTCTGGAGAAGAGTACGGTTTGTCCTGAAACAAGTAATAAACACAGCGTAGAGAGCATAGGGCACTTCCACTCATGGGCGTATAAATTGGGAAAACTAAAAATCAACAAGACACAGGCACCCTAAAGTTTACGGCTGCTCTGTTGCCAAGAACCTCCGCTTCGGTACACCTTCAATATTCCAGGAAAGAGAAAAATGGATAAACAAATGGTGGTACTTGGCACAATGGAATATCACTCAGCCATGAAATCAATGTCATAAGGCTAGTTAGCAGCATGATGAGTGGATTTAGGTACGATGATTCTAAGTGAAATAAGTCACACAGAAAAAGACACTTATCCTAAGTTATCGCTTATAGAGGGAATGTCAAAATCGCTACACTTGAACTGAATTACAAAACAGAACAGAGGCACAACTTTAGAAGACACACTATGGCTGCTTAACCGGAAAGGTGAGGTGGGGTGATGCATAAAACAAGGGTTTGAAATTAGCTCAGACACCGCTCCATAAGCCAAATATGTAATAGACAAGGCCTACTCCCTGCTCAGTGAACTGGACTCAACACCCCCTAGTCACCGCACAAGAATATATCAGACTAGTATGAATCTGAAAACCTATGTATTGATATCTCTCTGCAAGTGAATCAAGAGGGTGTAAAGCGGCATAAACACAGCAGGGAAAAGCAGCCAAACCCCATTCTAAACATACATTACTTTAAAAAACCCACAAAGCAAAGACAGTGAAAGAGATAGAAATTCTTACAAAATCCGTTCAGGGTCTCTGATGCAACCTGGATTGACCATATCTAGACCCACAGCTGGATGAGACATAAGGCTGGACACTCTTGGGGCTGAGAGAATTGGTGAGGTTGGGTGAGCAAATGCAGATACTTTAAAGTAATACCGCGGGGTACCCTCCCCATGGGTCTCAAATCTCCAGGTACAAGGGAATCTTCCTACATCAAAACATGCATGGGAAACCCAGAAGATGGTATGCCGTGAGATCGGGAAAGGTTTCTAAAACGCACCTCATTTCTCCTCTCCTTGTGCTCGGGTTCGCCATTCCAGCCGCTTGACTAACCATTTCCCTACTTGGAGAATCAGCACCTTTAACCTACTGTTTCGTCCAGGTTGCAATTTGTCCTGAGGATGAACGGGAAGATGGGGAACCAACGAGAGACTAGCCCTAGGTGTTGGGACAGGCACAGGTCACTCCATTTTCCCATCAGGAAGAAGAATGAACCACAGGCTCAGCCTGCCCCCCAGAACCAAAATAGGGCCTGAAGCAATCCTGCGCTTTTGCGGCCAGCTCCCAAAAAAGCGAGGAGACAAATGGAGCTCAGGGGCACTGCAATTCACAAACGTGCAGAGTTATAAATGAGAACTCTCGTCCACAAATATATTGAGGGAAGGCAACGAAGAGGATTTGAAAGCAAGGCAGATTTGCAGGAAACAGATTTCAGGAGGTAGATTCGACTCGCCTTTAAAGCACATGAAAAGCGGCAAAACGTTGACAATGATGCCCTTGGCCAAAAAGGGCGTATGCGTTTTTTCCTGAATATATTCAGGAAAAAACGCATACGCCCTTTTTGGCCAACCAAGCAAGCCGGAAGGGCAAATCAGCGCTACAAAGAAGTCTCGCTTGCCCTCGGTCAAAAGGGCCATGCTGAACCAAGTGTAAAAACCAGAAAAGCAGGACAGGCCATGGAGACATGGGAGCCTTGCTACGCTGATGGGCGGGATGTAAATTGCCAACAGGCACTCTGGAGAAGAGTACGGTGTGTCCTGAAACAAGTAATAAACACAGCGTTGAGAGCATAGGGCGCTTCCACTCATGGGCGTATAAATTGGGAAAACTAAAAGTAAACAAGACACAGGCACCCCAAACTTTACGGCTGCTCTGTTTCCAAGAACCTCCGCTTCGGTACACCTTCACTATCCCAGGAAAGAGAAAAATGGATAAAGAAATGGTGGTACATGGCACAATGGAATATCACTCAGCCATGAAATCAATGTCATAAGGCTAGTTAGCAGCATGATGAGTGGATTTAGGTACGATGATTCTAAGTGAAATAAGTCACACAGAAAAAGGCACTTATCCTAAGTTATCGCTTATAGAAGGAATGTCAAAATCGCTACACTTGAACTGAATTACAAAACAGAACAGAGGCACAACTTTAGAAGACACAATATGGCTGCTTAAGGGGAAAGGTGAGGTGGGGTGATGCATAAAAAAAGGGTTTGAAATTAGCTCAGAGACCGCTCCATAAGCCAAATATGTAATAGACAAGGCCTACTCCCTGCTCAGTGAACTGGACTCAACACCCCCTAGTCACCGCACAAGAATATATCTGACTAGTATGAATCTGAAAACCTATGTATTGATATCTCTCTGCAAGTGAATCAAGAGGGTGTAAAGCGGCATCAACACAGCAGGGAAAAGCAGCCAAACCCCATTCTAAACATACATTACTTTAAAAAACCCACAAAGCAAAGACAGTGAAAGAGATAGAAATTCTTACAAAATCCGTTCAGGGTCTCTGATGCAACCTGGATTGACCATATCTAGACCCACAGCTGGATGAGACATAAGGCTGGACACTCTTGGGGCTGAGAGGATTGGTGAGGTTGGGTGAGCAAATGCAGATACTTTAAAGTAATACCGCGGGGTACCCACCCCATGGGTCTCAAATCTCCAGGTACAAGGGCATCTTCCTACATCAAAACATGCATGGGAAACCCAGAAGATGGTATGCCGTGAGATCGGGAAAGGTTTCTAAAACGCACCTCATTTCTCCTCTCCTTGTGCTCGGGTTCGCCATTCCAGCCGCTTGACTAACCATCTCCCTACTTGGAGAATCAGCACCTTTAACCTCCTGATTGTACAGGTTGCAATTTGTCCTGAGGATGAACGGGAAGACGCGGAACCAACGAGAGACGAGCCCTAGTTGTTGGGACAGGCATAGGTCACTCCATTTTCCCATCAGGAAGAAGAATGAACCACAGGCTCAGCCTGCCGCCCAGAACCAAAATAGGGCCTGAAGCAATCCTGCGCTTTTGCGGCCAGCTCCCAAAAAAGCGAGGAGACAAATGGAGCTCAGGGGCACTGCAATTCACAAACGTGCAGAGTTATAAATGAGAACTCTCGTCCACAAATATATTGAGGGAAGGCAACGAAGAGGATTTGAAAGCAAGGCATATTTGCAGGAAACAGATTTCAGGAGGTAGATTCGACTCGCCTTTAAAGCACGTGAAAAGCGGCAAAACGTTGACAATGATGCCCTTGGCCAAAAAGGGCGTATGCGTTTTTTCCTGAATATATTCAGGAAAAAACGCATACGCCCTTTTTGGCCAACCAAGCAAGCCTGAAGGGCAAATCAGCGCTAAAAAGAAGTCTCGCTTGCCCTCGGTCAAAAGGGCCATGCTGAAAAAAGTGTAAAAACCAGAAAAGCAGGACAGGCCATGGAGACATGGGAACGTTGCTACGCTGATGGGCGGGATGTAAATTGTCAACAGGCACTCTGGAGAAGAGTACGGTGTGTCCTGAAACAAGTAATAAACACAGCGTAGAGAGCATAGGGCACTTCCACTCATGGGCGTATAAATTGGGAAAACTAAAAATCAACAAGACACAGGCACCCTAAAGTTTACGGCTGCTCTGTTGCCAAGAATCTCCGCTTCGGTACACCTTCAATATCCCAGGAAAGAGAAAAATGGATAAAGAAATGGTGGTACTTGGCACAATGGAATATCACTCAGCCATGAAATCAATGTCATAAGGCTACTTAGCAGCATGATGAGTGGATTTAGGTACGATGATTCTAAGTGAAATAAGTCACACAGAAAAAGACACTTATCCTAAGATATCGCTTATAGAGGGAATGTCAAAATCGCTACACTTGAACTGAATTACAAAACAGAACAGAGGCACAACTTTAGAAGACACACTATGGCTGCTTAACCGGAAAGGTGAGGTGGGGTGATGCATAAAACAAGGGTTTGAAATTAGCTCAGACACCGCTCCATAAGCCAAATATGTAATAGACAAGGCCTACTCCCTGCTCAGTGAACTGGACTCAACAACCCCTAGTCACCGCACAAGAATATATCTGACTAGTATGAATCTGAAAACCTATGTATTGATATCTCTCTGCAAGTGAATCAAGAGGGTGTAAAGCGGCATAAACACAGCAGGGAAAAGCAGCCAAACCCCATTCTAAACATACATTAATTTAAAAAACCCACAAAGCAAAGACAGTGAAAGAGATAGAAATTCTTACAAAATCCGTTCAGGGTCTCTGATGCAACCTGGATTGACCATACCTAGACCCACAGCTGGATGAGACATAAGGCTGGACACTCTTGGGGCTGAGAGGATTGGTGAGGTTGGGTGAGCAAATGCAGATACTTTAAAGTAATACCGCGGGGTACCCACCCCATGGGTCTCAAATCTCCAGGTACAAGGGAATCTTCCTACATCAAAACATGCATGGGAAACCCAGAAGATGGTATGCCGTGAGATCGGGAAAGGTTTCTAAAACGCACCTCATTTCTCCTCTCCTTGTGCTCGGGTTCGCCATTCCAGCCGCTTGACTAACCATCTCCCTACTTGGAGAATCAGCACCTTTAACCTCCTGATTGTACAGGTTGCAATTTGTCCTGAGGATGAACGGGAAGACACGGAACCAACGAGAGACGAGCCCTAGTTGTTGGGACAGGCATAGGTCACTCCATTTTCCCATCAGGAAGAAGAATGAACCACAGGCTCAGCCTGCCCCCCAGAACCAAAATAGGGCCTGAAGCAATCCTGCGCTTTTGCGGCCAGCTCCCAAAAAAGCGAGGAGACAAATGGAGCTCAGGGGCACTGCAATTCACAAACGTGCAGAGTTATAAATGAGAACTCTCGTCCACAAATATATTGAGGGAAGGCAACGAAGAGGATTTGAAAGCAAGGCAGATTTGCAGGAAACAGATTTCAGGAGGTAGATTCGACTCACCTTTAAAGTACATGAAAAGCGGCAAAATGTTGACAATGATGCCCTTGGCCAAAAAGGGCGTATGCGTTTTTTCCTGAATATATTCAGGAAAAAACGCATACGCCCTTTTTGGCCAACCAAGCAAGCCGGAAGGGCAAATCAGCGCTACAAAGAAGTCTCGCTTGCCCTCGGTCAAAAGGGCCATGCTGAACCAAGTGTAAAAACCAGCAAAGCAGGACAGGCCATGGAGACATGGGAGCCTTGCTACGTTGATGGGCGGGATATAAATTGCCAACAGGCACTCTGGAGAAGAGTACGGTGTGTCCTGAAACAAGTAATAAACACAGCGTTGAGAGCATAGGGCACTTCCACTCATGGGCGTATAAATTGGGAAAACTAAAAGTAAACAAGTCACAGGCACCCCAAACTTTACGGCTGCTCTGTTTCCAAGAACCTCCACTTCGGTACACCTTCAATATCCCAGGAAAGAGAAAAATGGATAAAGAAATGGTGGTACTTGGCACAATGGAATATCACTCAGCCATGAAATCAATGTCATAAGGCTAGTTAGCAGCATGATGAGTGGATTTAGGTACGATGATTCTAAGTGAAATAAGTCACACAGAAAAAGGCACTTATCCTAAGATATCGCTTATAGAGGGAATGTCAAAATCGCTAAACTTGAACTGAATTACAAAACAGAACAGAGGCACACCTTTAGAAGACACACTATGGCTGCTTAACCGGAAAGGTGAGTTGGGGTGATGCATAAAACAAGGGTTTGAAATTAGCTCTGAGACTGCTCCATAAGCCAAATATGTAATAGACAAGGCCTACTCCCTGCTCAGTGAACTGGACTCAACACACCTTAGTCACCACACAAGAATATATCTGACTAGTAAGAATCTGAAAACCTATGTATCGATATCTCTCTGCAAGTGAATCAAGAGTGTGTAAAGCGGCATCAACACAGCAGGGAAAAGCAGCCAAGCCCGATTCTAAACATAAATTACTTTAAAAAACCCACAAAACAAAGACAGTGAAAGAGAGAGAAATTCTTACAAAATCCGTTCAGGGTCTCTGATGCAACCTGGATTGACCATATCTAGACCCACAGCTGGATGAGACATAAGGCTGGACACTCTTGGGGCTGAGAGGATTGGTGAGGTTGGGTGAGCAAATGCAGATACTTTAAAGTAATACCGCGGGGTACCCACCCCATGGGTCTCAAATCTCCAGGTACAAGGGAATCTTCCTACATCAAAACATGCATGGGAAACCGAGAAGATGGTATGCCGTGAGATCGGGAAAGGTTTCTAAAACGCACCTCATTTCTCCTCTCCTTGTGCTAGGGTTCGCCATTCCAGCCGCTTGACTAACCATCTCCCTACTTGGAGAATCAGCACCTTTAACCTCCTGATTGTACAGGTTGCAATTTGTCCTGAGGATGAACGGGAAGACGCGGAACCAACGAGAGTCGAGCCCTAGGTGTTGGGACAGGCATAAGTCACTCCATTTTCCCATCAGGAAGAAGAATGAACCACAGGCTCAGCCTGCCCCCCAGAACCAAAATAGGGCCTGAAGCAATCCTGCGCTTTTGCGGCCAGCTCCCAAAAAAGCGAGGAGACAAATGGAGCTCAGGGGCACTGCAATTCACAAACGTGCAGAGTTATAAATGAGAACTCTCGTCCACAAATATATTGAGGGAAGGCAACGAAGAGGATTTGAAAGCAAGGCAGATTTGCAGGAAACAGATTTCAGGAGGTAGATTCGACTCGCCTTTAAAGCACATGAAAAGCGGCAAAACGTTGACAATGATGCCCTTGGCCAAAAAGGGCGTATGCGTTTTTTCCTGAATATATTCAGGAAAAAACGCATACGCCCTTTTTGGCCAACCAAGCAAGCCAGAAGGGCAAATCAGCGCTACAAAGATGTCTCGCTTGCCCTCGGTCAAAAGGGCCATGCTGAACAAAGTGTGAAAACCAGAAAAGCAGGACAGGCCATGGAGACATGGGAGCCTTGCTACGCTGATGGGCGGGATGTAAATTGCCAACAGGCACTCTGGAGAAGAGTACGGTGTGTCCTGAAACAAGTAATAAACACAGCGTAGAGAGCATAGGGCACTTCCACTCATGGGCGTATAAATTGGGAAAACTAAAAATCAACAAGACACAGGCACCCTAAAGTTTACGGCTGCTCTGTTTCCAAGAACCTCCGCTTCGGTACACCTTCAATATCCCAGGAAAGAGAAAAATGGATAAAGAAATGGTGGTACTTGGCACAATGGAATATCACTCAGCCATGAAATCAATGTCATAAGGCTAGTTAGCAGCATGATGAGTGGATTTAGATACGATGATTCTAAGTGAAATAAGTCACACAGAAAAAGACACTTATCCTAAGATATCGCTTATAAAGGGAATGTCAAAATCGCTACACTTGAACTGAATTACAAAACAGAACAGAGGCACACCTTTAGAAGACACACTATGGCTGCTTAACGGGAAAGGTGAGGTGGGGTGATGCATAAAACAAGGGTTTGAAATTAGCTCAGAGACCGCTCTATAAGCCAAATATGTAATAGACAAGGCCTACTCCCTGCTCAGTGAACTGGACTCAACACACCCTAGTCACCACACAAGAATATATCTGACTAGTAAGAATCTGAAAACCTATGTATCGATATCTCTCTGCAAGTGAATCAAGAGGGTGTAAAGCGACATCAACACAGCAGGGAAAAGCAGCCAAGCCCGATTCTAAACATAAACTACTTTAAAAAACCCACAAAACAAAGACAGTGAAAGAGAGAGAAATTCTTACAAAATCCGTTCAGGGTCTATGATGCAACCTGGATTGACCATATCTAGACCCACAGCTGGATGAGACATAAGGCTGGACACTCTTGGGGCTGAGAGGATTGGTGAGGTTGGGTGAGCAAATGCAGATACTTTAAAGTAACACTGCGGGGAACACACCCCATGGGTCTCAAATCTCCAGGTACAAGGGCATCTTCCTACATCAAAACATGCATGGGAAACCCAGAAGATGGTATGCCATGAGATCGGGAAAGGTTTCTAAAACGCACCTCATTTCTCCTCTCCTTGTGCTCGGGTTCGCCATTCCAGCCGCTTGACTAACCATCTCCCTACTTGGAGAATCAGCACCTTTAACCTCCTGATTGTACAGGTTGCAATTTGTCCTGAGGATGAACGGGAAGACGCGGAACCAACGAGAGACGAGCCCTAGGTGTTGGGACAGGCATAAGTCACTCCATTTTCCCATCAGGAAGAAGAATGAACCACAGGCTCAGCCTGCCCCCCAGAACCAAAATAGGGCCTGAAGCAATCCTGCGCTTTTGCGGCCAGCTCCCAAAAAAGCGAGGAGACAAATGGAGCTCAGGGGCACTGCAATTCACAAACGTGCAGAGTTATAAATGAGAACTCTCGTCCACAAATATATTGAGGGAAGGCAACGAAGAGGATTTGAAAGCAAGGCAGATTTGCAGGAAACAGATTTCAGGAGGTAGATTCGACTCGCCTTTAAAGCACATGAAAAGCGGCAAAACGTTGACAATGATGCCCTTGGCCAAAAAGGGCGTATGCGTTTTTTCCTGAATATATTCAGGAAAAAACGCATACGCCCTTTTTGGCCAACCAAGCAGGCCGGAAGGGCAAATCAGCGCTACAAAGAAGTCTCGCTTGCCCTCGGTCAAAAGGGCCATGCTGAACAAAGTGTAAAAACCAGAAAAGCAAGACAGGCCATGGAGACATGGGAGCCTTGCTACGCTGATGGGCGGGATGTAAATTGCCAACAGGCACTCTGGAGAAGAGTACGGTGTGTCCTGAAACAAGTAATAAACACAGCGTAGAGAGCATAGGGCACTTCCACTCAAGGGCGTATAAATTGGGAAAACTAAAAATCAACAAGACACAGGCACCCTAAAGTTTACGGCTGCTCTGTTTCCAAGAACCTCCACTTCGGTACACATTCAATATCCCAGGAAAGAGAAAAATGGATAAAGAAATGGTGGTACTTGGCACAATGGAATATCACTCAACCATGAAATCAATGTCATAAGGCTAGTTAGCAGCATGATGAGTGGATTTAGATACGATGATTCTAAGTGAATTAAGTCACACAGAAAAAGACACTTATCCTAAGATATCGCTTATAGAGGGAATGTCAAAATCGCTACACTTGAACTGAATTACAAAACAGAACAGAGTCACACCTTTAGAAGACACACTATGGCTGCTTAACGGGAAAGGTGAGGTGGGGTGATGCATAAAACAAGGGTTTGAAATTAGCTCAGAGACCGCTCCATAAGCCAAATATGTAATAGACAAGGCCTACTCCCTGCTCAGTGAACTGGACTCAACACACCCTAGACACCACACAAGAATATATCTGACTAGTAAGAATCTGAAAACCTATGTATCGATATCTCTCTGCAAGTGAATCAAGAGGGTGTAAAGCGGCATCAACACAGCAGGGAAAAGCAGCCAAGCCCGATTCTAAACATAAATTACTTTAAAAAACCCACAAAACAAAGACAGTGAAAGAGAGAGAAATTCTTACAAAATCCGTTCAGGGTCTCTGATGCAAACTGGATTGACCATATCTAGACCCACAGCTGGATGAGACATAAGGCTGGACACTCTTGGGGCTGAGAGGATTGGTGAGGTTGGGTGAGCAAACGCAGATACTTTAAAGTAACACTGCGGGGAACACACCCCATGGGTCTCAAATCTCCAGGTACAAGGGCATCTTCCTACATCAAAACATGCATGGGAAACCCAGAAGATGGTATGCCATGAGATCGGGAAAGGTTTCTAAAACGCACCTCATTTATCCTCTCCTTGTGCTCGGGTTCGCCATTCCAGCCACTTGACTAACCATCTCCCTACTTGGAGAATCAGCACCTTTAACCTCCTGTTTCTTACAGGTTGCAATTTGTCCTGAGGATGAACGGGAAGACGCGGAACCAACGAGAGACGAGTCCTAGGTGTTGGGACAGGCATAGGTCACTCCATTTTCCCATCAGGAAGAAGAATGAACCACAGGCTCAGCCTGCCCCCCACAACCAAAATAGGGCCTGAAGCAATCCTGCGCTTTTGCGGCCAGCTCCCAAAAAAGCGAGGAGACAAATGGAGCTCAGGGGCACTGCAATTCACAAACGTGCAGAGTTATAAATGAGAACTCTCGTCCACAAATATATTGAGGGAAGGCAACGAAGAGGATTTGAAAGCAAGGCAGATTTGCAGGAAACAGATTTCAGGAGGTAGATTCGACTCGCCTTTAAAGCACATGAAAAGCGGCAAAAGGTTGACAATGATGCCCTTGGCCAAAAAGGGCGTATGCGTTTTTTCCTGAATATATTCAGGAAAAAACGCATACGCCCTTTTTGGCCAACCAAGCAAGCCGGAAGGGCAAATCAGCGCTACAAAGAAGTCTCGCTTGCCCTCGGTCAAAAGGGCCATGCTGAACAAAGTGTAAAAACCAGAAAAGCAGGACAGGCCATGGAGACATGGGAGCCTTGCTACGCTGATGGGCGGGATGTAAATTGCCAACAGGCACTCTGGAGAAGAGTACGGTGTGTCCTGAAACAAGTAATAAACACAGCGTAGAGAGCATAGGGCACTTCCACTCAAGGGCGTATAAATTGGGAAAAGTAAAAATCAACAAGACACAGGCACCCTAAAGTTTACGGCTGCTCTGTTTCCAAGAACCTCCGCTTCGGTACACCTTCAATATCCCAGGAAAGAGAAAAATGGATAAAGAAATGGTGGTACTTGGCACAATGGAATATCACTCAGCCATGAAATCAATGTCATAAGGCTACTTAGCAACATGATGAGTGGATTTAGGTACGATGATTCTAAGTGAAATAAGTCACACAGAAAAAGACACTTATCCTAAGATATCGCTTTTAGGGGGAATGTCAAAATCGCTACACTTGAACTGAATTACAAAACAGAACAGAGTCACACCTTTAGAAGACACACTATGGCTGCTTAAAGGGAAAGGTGAGGTGGGGTGATGCATAAAACAAGGGTTTGAAATTAGCTCAGACACCGCTCCATAAGCCAAATATGTACTAGACAAGGCCTACTCCCTGCTCAGTGAACTGGACTCAACACACACTAGTCACCGCACAAGAATATATCTGACTAGTAAGAATCTGAAAACCTATGTATCGATATCTCTCTGCAAGTGAATCAAGAGGGTGTAAAGCGGCATCAACACAGCAGGGAAAAGCAGCCAAGCCCGATTCTAAACATAAATTACTTTAAAAAACCCACAAAACAAAGACAGTGAAAGAGAGAGAAATTCTTACAAAATCCGTTCAGGGTCTATGATGCAACCTGGATTGACCATATCTAGACCCACAGCTGAATGAGTCATAAGGCTGGACACTCTTGGGACTGAGAGGATTGGTGAGGTTGGGTGAGCAAACGCAGATACTTTAAAGTAACACTGCGGGGAACACACCCCATGGGTCTCAAATCTCCAGGTACAAGGGCATCTTCCTACATCAAAACATGCATGGGAAACCCAGAAGATGGTATGCCGTGAGATCGGGAAAGGTTTCTAAAACGCACCTCATTTCTCCTCTCCTTGTGCTCGGGTTCGACATTCCAGCCGCTTGACTAACCATCTCCCTACTTGGAGAATCAGCACGTTTAACCTCCTGTTTCATACAGGTTGCAATTTGTCCTGAGGATGAACGGGAAGACGGGGAACCAACGAGAGACTAGCCCTAGGTGTTGGGACAGGCACAGGTCACTCCATTTTCCCATCAGGAAGAAGAATGAACCACAGGCTCAGCCTGCCCCCCAGAACCAAAATAGGGCCTGAAGCAATCCTGCGCTTTTGCGGCCAGCTCCCAAAAAAGCGAGTAGACAAATGGAGCTCAGGGGCACTGCAATTCACAAACGTGCAGAGTTATAAATGAGAACTCTCGTCCACAAATATATTGAGGGAAGGCAACGAAGAGGATTTGAAAGCAAGGCAGATTTGCAGGAAACAGATTTCAGGAGGTAGATTCGACTCGCCTTTAAAGCACATGAAAAGCGGCAAAACGTTGACAATGATGCCCTTGGCCAAAAAGGGCGTATGCGTTTTTTCCTGAATATATTCAGGAAAAAACGCATACGCCCTTTTTGGCCAACCAAGCAAGCCGGAAGGGCAAATCAGCGCTACAAAGAAGTCTCGCTTGCCCTCGGTCAAAAGGGCCATGCTGAAGAAAGTGTAAAAACCAGAAAAGCAGGACAGGCCATGGAGACATGGGAGCCTTGCTACGCTGATGGGCGGGATGTAAATTGCCAACAGGCACTCTGGAGAAGTGTACGGTGTGTCCTGAAACAAGTAATAAACACAGCTTAGAGAGCATAGGGCACTTCCACTCATGGGCGTATAAATCGGGAAAACTAAAACTCAACAAGACACAGGCACCCCAAACTTTACGGCTGCTCTGTTTCCAAGAACCTCCACTTTGGTACACCTTCAATATCCCAGGAAAGAGAAAAATGGATAAACAAATGGTGGTATTTGGCACAATGGAATATCACTCAGCCATGAAATCAATGTCATAAGGCTAGTTAGCACCATGATGAGTGGATTTAGCGACGATGATTCTAAGTGAAATAAGTCACACAGAAAAAGACACTTATCCTAAGATATCGTTTATAGAGGGAATGTCAAAATCGCTACACTTGAACTGAATTACAAAACAGAACAGAGTCACACCTTTAGAAGACACACTATGGCTGCTTAACGGGAAAGGTGAGGTGGGGTGATGCATAAAACAAGGGTTTGAAATTAGCTCAGAGACCACTCCATAAGCCAAATATGTAATAGACAAGGCCTACTCCCTGCTCAGTGAACTGGACTCAACACCCCCTAGTCACCGCACAAGAATATATCTGACTAGTAAGAATCTGAAAACCTATGTATCGATATCTCTCTGCAAGTGAATCAAGAGGGTGTAAAGCGGCATAAACACAGCAGGGAAAAGCAGCCAAGACCCATTCTAAACATAAATTACTTTAAAAAAACCACAAAACAAAGACAGTGAAAGAGAGAGAAATTCTTACAAAATCCGTTCAGGGTCTCTGATGCAACCTGGATTGACCATATCTAGACCCACAACTGGATGAGACATAAGGCTGGACACTCTTGGGGCTGAGAGGATTGGTGAGGTTGGGTGAGCAAACGAAGATAATTTAAAGTAATACCGCAGGGTACCCACCCCATGGGTCTCAAATCTCCACGTACAAGGGCATCTTCCTACATCAAAACATGCATGGGAAACCCAGAAGATGGTATGCCGTGGGATCGGGAAAGGTTTCTAAAACGCACCTCATTACTTCTCTCCTTGTGCTCGGGTTCGCCATTCCAGCCGCTTGACTAACCATCTCCCTACTTGGAGAATCAGCACCTTTAACCTCCTGTTTCGTCCAGGTTGCAATTTGTCCTGAGGATGCACGGGAAGACGGGGAACCAACGAGAGACTAGCCCTAGGTGTTGGGACAGGCACAGGTCACTCCATTTTCCCATCAGGAAGAAGAATGAACCACAGGCTCAGCCTGCCCCCCAGAACCAAAATAGGGCCTGAAGCAATCCTGCGTTTTTGCGGCCAGCTCCCAAAAAAGCGAGTAGACAAATGGAGCTCAGCGGCACTGCAATTCACAAAAGTGCAGAGTTATAAATGAGAACTCTCGTCCACAAATATATTGAGGGAAGGCAACGAAGAGGATTTGAAAGCAAGGCAGATTTGCAGGAAACAGATTTCAGGAGGTAGATTCGACTCGCCTTTAAAGCACATGAAAAGCCGCAAAAGGGTGACAATGATGCCCTTGGCCAAAAAGGGCGTATGCGTTCTTTCCTGAATATATTCAGGAAAAAACGCATACGCCCTTTTTGGCCAACCAAGCAAGCCGGAAGGGCAAATCAGCGTTACAAAGAAGTCTCGCATGCCCTCGGTAAAAAGGGCCATGCTGAACAAACTGTAAAAACCAGAAAAACAGGACAGGCCATGGAGACATGGGAGCCTTGCTACACTGATGGGTGGGATGTAAATTGCCAACAGGCACTCTGGAGAACTGTACGGTGTGTCCTGAAACAAGTAATAAACACAGCTTAGAGAGCATAGGGCACTTCCACCCATGGGCGTATAAATTGGGAAAACTAAAAACCAACAACACACAGGCACCCCAAACTTTACGGCTGCTCTGTTTCCAAGAACCTCCACTTCGGTACACCTTCAATATCCCAGGAAAGAGAAAAATGGATAAACAAATGGTGGTACTTGGCACAATGGAATATCACTCAGACATGAAATCAATGTCATAAGGCTAGTTAGCAGCATGATGAGTGAATTTACGTATGATGATTCTAAGTGAAATAAGTCACACAGAAAAGACACTTAAACTAAGATATCGCTTATAGAGGGAATGTCAAAATCGCTACACTTGAACTGAATTACAAAACAGAACAGAGTCACACCTTTAGAAGACACACTATGGCTTCTTAATGGGAAAGGTGAGGTGGGGTGATGCATAAAACAAGGGTCAGAAATTAGTTCAGAGACCGTTCCATAAGCCAAATATGTAATAGACAAGGCCTACTCCCTGCTCAGTGATCTGGACTCAACACCCCCTAGTCACCGCACAAGAATATATCTGACTAGTAAGAATCTGAAAATCTATGTATCGATATCTATCTGCGAGTGAATCAAGAGGCTGTAAAACGGCATAAACACAGCAGGGAAAAGGAGCCAAACCCCATTCTAAACATAAATAACTTTTTGAAAACCCACAAAACAAAGACAGGGAAAGAGAGAGAAATTCTTACAAAATCCGTTCAGGGTCTCTGATGCAACCTGGATTGACCATATCTAGACCCACAGCTGGATGAGACATAAGGCTGGACACTCTTGGGGCTGAGAGGATTGGTGAGGTTGGGTTAGCAAACGCAGATACTTTAAAATAATACCGCGGGGTACCCCCCCCCATGGGTCTCAAATCTCCAGGTACAAGGGCATCTTCCTACATCAAAACATGCATGGGAAACCCAGAAGATGGTGAGCCGTGAGATCGGGAAAGGTTTCTAAAAGGCACCTCATTTCTCCTCTCTTTGTGCTCGGGTTCGTCATTCCAGCCGCTTGACTAACCATCTCCCTACTTGGAGAATCAGCACCTTTAACCTCCTGTTTCGTACAGGTTGCAATTTGTCCTGAGGATGAACGGGAAGACGGGCAACCAACGAGAGACTAGCCCTAGGTTTTGGGACAGGCACAGGTCACTCCATTTTCCCATCAGGAAGAAGAATGAACCACAGGCTCACCCTGCCCCCCAGAACCAAAATAGGGCCTGAAGCAATCCTGCTCTTTTGCGGCCAGCTCCCAAAAAAGCGAGTAGACAAATGGAGCTCAGGGGCACTGCAATTCACAAACGTGCAGAGTTATAAATGAGAACTCTCGTCCACAAATATATTGAGGGAAGGCAACGAAGAGGATTTGAAAGCAAGGAAGATTTGCAAGAAACCGATTTCAGGAGGTAGATTCGACTCGCCTTTAAAGCACATGAAAAGCGGCAAAACGTTGACAATGATGCCCTTGGCCAAAAAGGGCGTATGCGTTTTTTCCTGAATATATTCAGGAAAAAACGCATACGCCCTTTTTGGCCAACCAAGCAAGCCGGAAGGGCAAATCAGCGCTACAAAGAAGTATCGCTTGCCCTCGGTCTAAAGGGCCATGCTGAAAAAAGTGTAAAAACCAGAAAAGCAGGACAGGCCATGGAGACATGGGAGCCTTGCTATGCTGATGGGTGGGATGTAAATTGCCAACAGGCACTCTGGAGAAGTGTACGGTGTGTCCTGAAACAAGTAATAAACACAGCTTAAAGAGCATAGGGCACTTCCACTCATGGGCGTATAAATTGGGAAAACTAAAAATCAACAAGACACAGGCACCCCAAAATTTACGGCTGCTCTGTTTCCAAGAACCTCCACTTCGGTACACCTTCAATATCCCAGGAAAGAGAAAAATGGATAAACAAATGGTGGTACTTGGCACAATGGAATATCACTCAGCCATGAAATAAATGTCATAAGGCTAGTTAGCGGCATGATGAGTGGATTTAGCGACGATGATTCTAAGTGAAATAAGTCACACAGAAAAAGACACTTATCCTAAGATATCGCTTAAAGAGGGAATGTCAAAATCGCTGCACTTGAACTGAATTACAAAACAGAACAGAGTCACACCTTTAGAAGACACACTATGGCTGCTTAACGGGAAAGGTGAGGTGGGGTGATGCATAGAAGAAGGGTTTGAAATTAGCTCAGAGACCGCTCCATAAGCCAAATATGTAATAGACAAGGCCTACTCCCTGCTCAGTGAACTGGACTCAACACCCCCTAGTCACCGCACAAGAATATATCTGACTCGTAAGAATCTGAAAACCTATGTATCGATATCTCTCTGCAAGTGAATCAAGAGGGTGTAAAGCGGCATAAACACAGCAGGGAAAAGCAGCCAAACCCCATTCTAAACATACATTACTTTAAAAAACCCACAAAACAAAGACAGTGAAAGAGAGAGAAATTCTTACAAAATCCGTTCAGGGGCTCTTATGCCACCTGGATTGACCATATCTAGACCCACAGCTGGATGAGACATAAGGCTGGACACTCTTGGGGCTGAGAGGATTGGTGAGGTTGGGTGAGCAAACGCAGATACTTTAAAATAATACCGCGGGGTACCCCCCCCCCATGGGTCTCAAATCTCCAGGTACAAGGGCATCTTCCTACATCAAAACATGCATGGGAAACCCAGAAGATGGTGAGCCGTGAGATCGGGAAAGGTTTCTAAAAGGCACCTCATTTCTCCTCTCTTTGTGCTCGGTTCGTCATTCCAGCCGCTTGACTAACCATCTCCCTACTTGGAGAATCAGCACCTTTAACCTCCTGTTTCGTACAGGTTGCAATTTGTCCTGAGGATGAACGGGAAGACGGGCAACCAACGAGAGACTAGCCCTAGGTTTTGGGACAGGCACAGGTCACTCCATTTTCCCATCAGGAAGAAGAATGAACCACAGGCTCAGCCTGCCCCCCAGAACCAAAATAGGGCCTGAAGCAATCCTGCTCTTTTGCGGCCAGCTCCCAAAAAAGCGAGTAGACAAATGGAGCTCAGGGGCACTGCAATTCACAAACGTGCAGAGTTATAAATGAGAACTCTCGTCCACAAATATATTGAGGGAAGGCAACGAAGAGGATTTGAAAGCAAGGCAGATTTGCAGGAAACAGATTTCAGGAGGTAGATTCGACTCGCCTTTAAAGCACATGAAAAGTGGCAAAACGTTGATAATGATGCCCTTGACCAAAAAGGGCGTATGCCTTTTTTCCTGAATATATTCAGGAAAAAAGGCATACGCCCTTTTTGGCCAACCAAGCAAGCCAGAAGGGCAAATCAGCGCTACAAAGAAGTCTCGCTTGACCTCGGTCAAAAGGGCCATGCTGAAAAAGTGTAAAAACCAGAAAAGCAGGACAGGCCATGGAGACATGGAAGCCTTGCTAAGCTGATGGGTGGGACGTAAATGGCCAACAGGCACTCTGGAGAAGTGTACGGTGTGTCCTGAAAAAAGTAATAAACACAGCTTAGAGAGCATAGGGCACTTCCACTCATGGGCGTATAAATTGGGAAAACTAAAAATCAACAAGACACAGGCACCCAGAACTTTACGGCTGCTCTGTTTCCAAGAACCTCCACTTTGTTACGCCTGCAATATCCCAGGAAAGAGAAAAATGGATAAAGAAATGGTGGTACTTGGCACAATGGAATATCACTCAGCCATGAAATCAGTGTCATAAGGCTAGTTAGCACCATGATGAGTGGATTTAGCAACTATAATTCTAAGTGAAATAAGTCACACAGAAAAAGACACTTATCCTAAGATATCGCTTATAGAGGGAATGTCAAAATCGCTACACTTGAACTGAATTACAAAACAGAACAGAGTCACACCTTTAGAAGCCACACTATGGCTGCTTAATGGAAAAGGTGAGGTGGGGTGATACATAAAACAGGGGTTTGAAATTAGCTCAGAGACCACTCCATAAGCCAAATATGTAATAGACAAGGCCTACTCCCTGCTCAGTGAACTGGACTCAACACCCCCTAGTCACCGCACAAGAATATATCTGACTAGTAATAATCTGAAAACCTATGTATCGATATCTCTCTGCAAGTGAATCAAGAGGGTGTAAAGCGGCATAAACACAGCAGGGAAAAGCAGCCAAGACCCATTCTAAACATAAATTCCTTTAAACATCCCACAAAACAAAGAGAGTGAAAGAGAGAGAAATTCTTACAAAATCCGTTCAGGGTCTCTGATGCAACATGGATTGACCATATCTAGACCCACAGCTGGATCAGACATAAGGCTGGACACTCTTGGGGCTGAGAGGATTGGTGAGGTTGGGTGAGCAAACGCAGATACTTTAAAGTAATACCGCGGGGTACCCACCCCATGGGTCTCAAATCTCCAGGTACAAGGGCATCTTCCTACATCAAAACATGCATGTGAAACCCAGAAGATGGTATGCCGTGAGATCGGGAAAGGTTTCTAAAACGCACCTCATTTCTCCTCTCCTTGTGCTCGGGTTCCCTATTTCAGCCGCTTGATTAACCATCTCCCTACTTGGAGAATCAGCATCTTTAAACTCCTGTATCGTACAGGTTGCAATTTTCCTGAGGATGAACGGGAAGACGGGGAACCAAAGAGAGACTAGCCCTAGGTGTTGAGACAGGCACAGGTCACTCCATTTTCCCATCAGGAAGAAGAATGAACCAGAGGCTCAGCCTGCCCCCCAAAACCAAAATAGGGCCTGAAGCAATCCTGCGCTTTTGCGGCCAGCTCCCAAAAAAGCGAGTAGACAAATGGAGCTCAGGGGCACTGCAATTCACAAACGTGCAGAGTTATAAATGAGAACTCTCGTCCACAAATATATTGAAGGAAGGCAACGAAGAGGATTTGAAAGCAAGGCAGATTTGCAGGAAACAGATTTCAGGAGGTAGATTCGACTCGCCTTTAAAGCACATGAAAAGCGGCAAAACGTTGACAATGATGCCCTTGGCCAAAAAGGGCGTATGCGTTTTTTCCTGAATATATTCAGGAAAAAACGCATACGCCCTTTTTGGCCAACCAAGCAAGCCGGAAGGGCAAATCAGCGCTACAAAGAAATCTCGCTTGCCATCGGTCAAAAGGGACATTCTTAAAAAAGTGTAAAAACCATAAAAGCAGGACAGGCCATGGAGACATGGGAGCCTTGCTACGCTGATGGGCGGGATGTAAATTGCCAACAGGCACTCTGGAGAAGTGTACGGTGTGTCCTGAAAAAAGTAATAAACACAGCTTAGAGAGCATAGAGCACTTCCACTCATGGGCGTATACATTGGAAAACTAAAAATCAACAAGACACAAGCACCGCAACCTTTACGGCTGCTCTGTTTCCAAGAACCTCCACTTCGGTACACCTTCAATATCCCAGAAAGAGAAAAATGGATAAAGAAATGGTGGTACTTGGCACAATGGAATATCACTCAGCCATGAAATCAATGTCATAAGGTTAGTTAGCAGCATGATAAGTGGATTTAGGTACGATGATTCTAAGTGAAATAAGTCACACAGCGAAAGACACTTATCCTAAGATATCGCTTATAGAGGGAATGTCAAAATCGCTACACTTGAACTGAATTACAAAACAGAACAGAGTCACACATTTAGAAGACACACTATGGCTGCTTAACGGGAAAGGTGAGGTGGGGTGATGCATAAAACAAGGGTTTGAAATTAGCTCAGACACCGTTCCATAAGCCAAATATGTAATAGAAAAGGCCTACTCCCTGCTCAGTGACCTGCACTCAACACCCGCTATTCACCGCACAAGAATATATCTGAGTAGTAAGAATCTGAAAACCTATGTATCGATATCTCTCTGCAGGTGAATCAAGAGGGTGTAAAGCGGCATAAACAGGGCAGGGAAAAGCAGCCAAGCCCCATTCTAAACATAAATTACTTAAAAAAACCCACAAAACAAAGACAGTGAAAGAGATAGAAATTCTTACAAAATCAGTTCAGGGGCTCTTATGCCACCTGGATTGACCATATCTAGACCCACAGCTGGATGAGACATAAGGCTGGACACTCTTGGGGCTGAGAAGTTTGGTGAGGTTGGGTGAGCAAACGCAGATACATTAAAGTAATACCGTGGGGTACCCACCCCATGGGTCTTAAATCTCCAGGTACAAGGGCATCCTCCTACATCCAAACATGCATGGGAAACCCAGAGAATTGTATGCCGTGAGATCGGGAAAGGCTTCTAAAACGCACCTCATTTCTCCTCTCCTTGTGCTCGGGTTCGCCATTCTAGGCGCTTGACTAAACATCTCCCTACTTGGAGAATCAGCACCTTTAACCTCCTGTTTCGTACAGGTTGCAATTTGTCCTGAGGATGAACGGGAAGACGGGCAACCAACGGGAGACTAGCCCTAGGTGTTGGGACAGGCACAGGTCACTCCATTTTCCCATCAGGAAGAAGAATGAATCACAGGCTCAGCCTGCCCCCCAGAACCAAAATAGGGCCTGAAGCAATCCTGCGCTTTTGCGGCCAGCTCCCAAAAAAGCGAGTAGACAAATGGAGCTAAGGGGCACTGCAATTCACAAACGTGCAGTTATCAATGAGAACTCTCGTCCACAAATATATTGAGGGAAGGCAACGAAGAGGATTTGAAAGCAAGGCAGATTTTCAGGAAACAGATTTCAGGAGGTAGATTTGACTCGCCTGTAAAGCACATGAAAAGCGGCAAAACGTTGACAATGATGCCCATGGCCAAAAAGGGCGTATGCGTTTTTTCCTGAATATATTCAGAAAAAAACGCATACGCCCTTTTTGGCCAACCAAGCAAGCCGGAAGGGCAAATCAGCGCTACAAAGAAGTCTCGCTTGCCCTCGGTCAAAAGGGCCATGCTGAAAAAAGTGTAAAAACCAGAAAAGCAGGACAGGCCATGGAGACATGGGAGCCTTGCTACGCTGATGGGCGGGATGTAAATTGCTAAACAGCCACTCTGGAGAATTGTACGGTGTGTCCTGAAACAAGTAATAAACACAAATTAGAGAGCATAGGGCACTTCCATTCATGGGCATATAAATTGGGAAAACTAAAAATCAACAAGACACAGGCACCCCAAACTTTACGGCTGCTCTGTTTCCAAGAACCTCCACTTTGGTACACCTTCAATATCCCAGGAAAGAGAAAAATGGATAAAGAAATGGTGGTACTTGGCACAATGGAATATCACTCAGCCATGAAATCAATGTCATAAGGCTAGTTAGCAGCATGATGAGTGGATTTAGATACGATGATTCTAAGTGAAATAAGTCACACAGAAAAAGACACTTATCCTAAGATATCGCTTATAGAGGGAATGTCAAAATCGCTACGCTTGAACTGAATTACAAAATAGAACAGAGTCACACCTTTAGAAGACACACTATGGCTGCTTAACGGGAAAGGTGAGGTGGGGTGATGCATAAAACAAGGGTTTGAAGTTAGCTCAGAGACCGCTCCATAAGCCAAATATGTAATAGACAAGGCCTACTCCCTGCTCAGTAAACTGGACTCAACACCCCCTAGTCACCGCACAAGAATATATCTGACTCGTAAGAATCTGAAAACCTATGTATCGATATCTCTCTGCAAGTGAATCAAGAGGGTGTAAAGCGGCATAAACACAGCAGGGAAAAGCAGCCAAGACCCATTCTAAACATAAATTAGTTAAAAAAACCCACAAAACAAAGACAGTGAAAGAGAGAGAAATTCTTACAAAATCCGTTCAGGGTCTCTGATGCAACCTGGATTGACCATATCTAGACCCACAGTTGGATGAGACATAAGGCTGGACACTCTTGGGGCTGAGAGGATTGGTGAGGTTGGGTGAGCAAATGCAGATACTTTAAAGTAACTCCACGGGGTACCCACCCCATGGGTCTCAAATCTCCAGGTACAAGGGCATCTTCCTACATCAAAACATGCATGGGAAACACAGAAGATGGTATGCCGTGAGATCGGGAAAGGTTTCTAAAACGCACCTCATTTCTCCTCTCCTTGTGCTCGGGTTCGCCATTCCAGCCGCTTGACTAACCATCTCCCTACTTGGAGAATCAGCACCTTTAACCTCCTGTTTCGTACAGGTTGTAATTTGTCCTGAGAATGAACGGGAAGACGGGGAACCAACGAGAGACAAACCCTAGGTGTTGGGACAGGCACAGGTCACTCCATTTTCCCATCAGGAAGAAGAATGAACCACAGGCTCAGCCTGCCCCCTGGAAGCCGAATAGGGCCTGGAACAATCCTGCGCTTTTGCGGCCAGCTCCCAAAAAAGCGAGGAGACAAATGGAGCTCAGGGGCACTGCAATTCACAAACGTGCAGAGTTATCAATGAGAACTGTCGTCCACAAATATATGGAGGGAAGGCAACGAAGAGGATTTGAAAGCAAGGCAGATTTTCAGGAAACAGATTTCAGGAGGTAGATTTGACTCGCCTTTAAAGCACATGAAAAGCGGCAAAACGTTGACAATGATGCCCATGGCCAAAAAGGGCGTATGCGTTTTTTCCTGAATATATTCAGGAAAAATCGCATACGCCCTTTTTGGCCAACCAAGCAAGCCGGAAGGGCAAATCAGTGCTACAAAGAAGTCTCGCTTGCCCTCGGTCAAAAATGCCATGCTGAAAAAAGTGTAAAAACCAGAAAAGCAGGACAGGCCATGGAGACATGGGAGCCTTGCTACGCTGATGGGCGGGATGTAAATTGCCAACAGGCACTCTGGAGAAGTGTACGGTGTGTCCTGAAACAAGTAATAAACACAGCTTAGAGAGCATAGGGCACTTCCACTCATGGGCGTATAAATTCGGAAAACTAAAAATCAACAAGACACAGGCACCCCAAACTTTACGGCTGCTCTGTTTCCAAGAACCTCCACTTCAGTACACCTTCAATATCCCAGGAAAGAGAAAAATGGATAAACAAATGGTGGTACTTGGCACAATGGAATATCACTCAGCCATGAAATCAATGTCATAAGGCTAGTTAGCAGCATGATGAGTGGATTTAGCGACGATGATTCTAAGTGAAATAAGTCACTCAGAAAAAGACACTTATCCTAAGATATCGCTTATAGAGGGAATGTCAAAATCGCTACGCTTGAACTGAATTACAAAACAGAACAGAGTCACACCTTTAGAAGACACACTATGGCTGCTTAACGGGAAAGGTGAGGTGGGGTGATGCATAAAACAAGGGTTTGAAATTAGCTCAGAGACCGCTCCATAAGCCAAATATGTAATAGACAAGGCCTACCCCCTGCTCAGTGAACTGGACTCAACACCCCCTAGTCACCGCACAAGAATATATCTGACTAGTAAGAATCTGAAAACCTATGTATCGATATCTCTCTGCAAGTGAATCAAGAGGGTGTAAAGCGGCATAAACACAGCAGGGAAAAGCAGCAAAGCCCCATTCTAAACATAAATTACTTAAAAAAACCCACAAAACAAAGACAGTGAAAGAGAGAGAAATTCTTACAAAATCAGTTCAGGGGCTCTGATGCCACCTGGTTCGACCATATCTAGAGCCACAGCTGGATGAGACATAAGGCTGGACACTCTTGGGGCTGAGAGGATTGGTGAGGTTGGGTGAGCAAACGCAGATACTTTAAAGTAATACCGTGGGGTACCCACCCCATGGGTCTCAAATCTCCAGGTAAAAGGGCATCTTCCTACATCAAAACATGCATGGGAAACCCAGAGGTTTGTATGCCGTGAGATCGGGAAAGGCTTCTAAAACGCACCTCATTTCTCCTCTCCTTGTGCTCGGGTTCACCTTTCTAGCTGCTTGACTAAACATCTCCCTACTTGGAGAATCAGCACCTTTAACCTCCTGTTTCGTACAGGTTGCAATTTGTCCTGAGGATGAACGGGAAGACGGGGAACCAACGAGAGACTAGCCATAGGTGTTGGGACAGGCACAGGACACTCCATTTTCCCATCAGGAAGAAGAATGAACCACAGGCTCAGCCTGCCCCCCAGAACCAAAATAGGGCCTGAAGCAATCCTGCGCTTTTGCGGCCAGCTCCCAAAAAAGCGAGGAGACAAATGGAGCTCAGGGGCACTGCAATTCACAAACGTGCAGAGTTATAAATGAGAACTCTCGTCCACAAATATATTGAGGGAAGGCAACGAAGAGGATTTGAAAGCAAGGCAGATTTGCATGAAACAGTTTTCAGGAGGTAGATTCGACTCGCCTTTAAAGCACATGAAAAGCAGCAAAACGTTGACAATGATGCCCTTGGCCAAAAAGGGCGTATGCGTTTTTTCCTGAATATATTCAGGAAAAAACGCATACGCCCTTTTTGGCCAACCAAGCAAGCCGGAAGGGCAAATCAGCGCTACAAAGAAGTCTCGCTTGCCCTCGGTCAAAAGGGCCATGCTGAAGAAAGTGTAAAAACCAGAAAAGCAGGACAGGCCATGGAGACATGGGAGCCTTGCTACGCTGATGGGCGGGATGTAAATTGCCAACAGGCACTCTGGAGAAGTGTACGGTGTGTCCTTAAAAAGTAATAAACACAGCTTAGAGAGCATAGGGCACTTCCACTCATGGGCGTATAAATTGGGAAAACTAAAAATCAACAAGACACAGGCACCCCAAACTTTACGGCTGCTCTGTTTCCAAGAACCTCCACTTCGGTACACCTTCAATATCCCAGGAAAGAGAAAAATGGATAAAGAAATGGTGGTACTTGGCACAATGGAATATCACTCAGCCATGAAATCTATGTCATAAGGCTAGTTAGCAGCATGATGAGTGGATTTAGGTACGATGATTCTAAGTGAAATAAGTCACAGAGAAAAAGACACTTATCCTAAGATATCGCTTATAGAGGGAATGTCAAAATCGCTACAATTGAACTGAATTACAAAACAGAACAGAGTCACACCATTAGAAGACACACTATGGCTGCTTAACGGGAAAGGTGAGGTGGGGTGATGCATAGAACAAGGGTTTGAAATTAGCTCAGATACCGCTGCATAAGCCAAATATGTAATAGACAAGGCCTACTCCCTGCTCAGTGAACTGGACTCAACACCCCCTAGTCACCGCACAAGAATATATCTGACTAGTAAGAATCTGAAAACCTTTGTATCGATATCTCTCTGCAAGTGAATCAAGAGGGTGTAAAGCGGCATAAACACAGCAGGGAAAAGCAGCCAAGCCCCATTCTAAACATACATTACTTTAAAAAACCCACAAAGCAAAGACAGTGAAAGAGAGAGAAATTCTTACAAAATCCGTTCAGGGTCTCTGATGCAACCTGGATTGACCATATCTAGACCCACAGCTGGATGAGACATAAGGCTGGACACTCTTGGGGCTGAAAGGGTTGGTGAGGTTGGGTGAGCAAATGCAGATACTTTAAAGTAACACTGCGGGGTACCCACGCCATGTGTCTCAAATCTCCAGGTACAAGGGCATCTTCCTACATCAAAACCTGCAAGCGAAACCCAGAAGATGGTATGCAGTGAAATCGGGAAAGGTTTCTAAAACGCACCTCATTTCTCCTCTCCTTGTGATCGGGTTCGCCATTCCAGCCGCTTGACTAACCATCTCCCTACTTGGAGAATCAGCACCTTTAACCTCCTGTTTCGTACAGGTTGCAATTTGTCCTGAGGATGAACGGGAAGATGGGGAACCAACGAGAGACTAGCCCTAGGTGTTGGGACAGGCACAGGTCACTCCATTTTCCCATCAGGAAGAAGAATGAACCACAGGCTCCGCCGGCCCCATGGAAGCCGAATAACGCCTGAAGCAATCCTGCGCTTTTGCGGCCAGCTCACAAAAAAGCGAGGAGACAAATGGAGCTCAGGGGCACTGCAATTCAGAAACTTGCAGAGTTATAAATGATAACTCTCGTCCACAAATATATTGAGGGAAGGCAAGGAAGAGGATTTGAAAGCAAGGCAGATTTGCAGGAAACAGATTTCAGGAGGTAGATTCGACTCGCCTTTAAAGCACATGAAAAGCGGCAAAACGTTGACAATGATGCCCTTGGCCAAAAAGGGCGTATGCGTTTTTTCCTGAATATATTCAGGAAAAAACGCATACGCCCTTTTTGGCCAACCAAGCAAGCCGGAAGGGCAAATCAGTGCTACAAAGAAGTCTCGCTTGCCCTCGGTCAAAAGGGCCATGCTGAACAAAGTGTAAAAACCAGAAAAGCAGGACAGGCCATGGAGACATGGGAGCCTTGCTACGCTGATGGGCGGGATGTAAATTGCCAACCGGCACTCTGGAGAAGTGTACGGTGTGTCCTGAAACAAGTAATAAACACAGCTTAAAGAGCATAGGGCACTTCCACTCATGGGCGGTATAAATTGGAAAAACTAAAACTCAACAAGACACAGGCACCCCAAACTTTACGGCTGCTCTGTTGCCAAGAACCTCCGCTTCGGTACACCTTCAATATCCCAGGAAAGAGAAAAATGGATAAAGAAATGGTGGTACTTGGCACAATGGAATATCACTCAGCCATGAAATCAATGTCATAAGGCTAGTTAGCAGCATGATGAGTGGATTTAGGTACGATGATTCTAAGTGAAATAAGTCACACAGAAGAAGACACTTATCCTAAGATATCGCTTATAGAGGGAATGTCAAAATCGCTACACTTGAACTGAATTACAAAACAGAACAGAGTCACACCATTAGAAGACACACTATGGCTGCTTAACAGGAAAGGTGAGGTGGGGTGATGCATAAAACAAGGGTTTGAAATTAGCTCAGAGACCACTCCATAAGCCAAATATGTAATAGACAAGGCCTACTCCCTGCTCAGTGAACTGGACTCAACACCCCCTAGTCACCGCACAAGAATATATATGACTAGTAAGAATCTGAAAACCTATGTATCGATATCTCTCTGCAAGTGAATCAAGAGGGTGTAAAGCGGCATAAACACAGCAGGGAAAAGCAGCCAAGACACATTCTAAACATAAATTACTTTACAAATCCCACAAAAGAAAGACAGTGAAAGAGAGAGAAATTCTTACAAAATCCGTTCAAGGTCTCTGATACAACCTGGATTGACCATATCTAGACCCACAGCTGGATGAGACATAAGGCTGGACACTCTTGGGGCTGAGAGGATTGGTGAGGTTGGGTGAGAAAATGCAGATACTTTAAAGTAAAACCGCGGGGTACACACCCCATGGGTCTCAAATCTCCAGGTACAAGGGCATCTTCCTACATCAAAACATGCATGGGAAACCCAGAAGATGGTATGCCGTGAGATCGGGAAAGGTTTCTAAAACGCACCTCATTTCTCCTCTCCTTGTGCTCGGGTTCGCCATTCCAGCCGCTTGACTAACCATCTCCCTACTTGGAGAATCAGCACCTTTAACCTCCTGTTTCATACAGGTTGCAATTTGTCCTGAGGATGAACGGGAAGACGGGGAACCAACGAGAGACTAGCCCTAGGTGTTGGGACAGGCACAGGTCACTCCATTTTCCCATCAGGAAGAAGAATGAACCACAGGCTCAGCCTGCCCCCCAGAATCAAAATAGGGCCTGAAGCAATCCTGCGCTTTTGCGGCCAGCTCCCAAAAAAGCGAGTAGACAAATGGAGCTCAGGGGCACTGCAATTCACAAACGTGCAGAGTTATAAATGAGAACTCTCGTCCACAAATATATTGAGGGAAGGCAACGAAGAGGATTTGAAAGCAAGGCAGATTTGCAGGAAACAGATTTCAGGAGGTAAATTCGACTCGCCTTTAAAGCACATGAAAAGCGGCAAAACGTTGACAATGATGCCCTTGGCCAAAAAGGGCGTATGCGTTTTTTCCTGAATATATTCAGGAAAAAACGCATACGCCCTTTTTGGCCAACCAAGCAAGCCGGAAGGGCAAATCAGCGCTACAAAGAAGTCTCGCTTGCCCTCGGTCAAAAGGGCCATGCTGAAGAAAGTGTAAAAACCAGAAAAGCAGGACAGGCCATCGAGACATGGGAGCCTTGCTACGCTGATGGGCGGGATGTAAATTGCCAACAGGCACTCTGGAGAAGTGTACGGTGTGTCCTGAAACAAGTAATAAACACAGCTTAGAGAGCATAGGGCACTTCCACTCATGGGCGTATAAATCGGGAAAACTAAAACTCAACAAGACACAGGCACCCCAAACTTTACGGCTGCTCTGTTTCCAAGAACCTCCACTTTGGTACACCTTCAATATCCCAGGAAAGAGAAAAATGGATTAACAAATGGTGGTATTTGGCACAATGGAATATCACTCAGCCATGAAATCAATGTCATAAGGCTAGTTAGCACCATGATGAGTGGATTTAGCGACGATGATTCTAAGTGAAATAAGTCACACAGAAAAAGACACTTATCCTAAGATATCGTTTATAGAGGGAATGTCAAAATCGCTACACTTGAACTGAATTACAAAACAGAACAGAGTCACACCTTTAGAAGACACACTATGGCTGCTTAACGGGAAAGGTGAGGTGGGGTGATGCATAAAACAAGGGTTTGAAATAAGCTCAGAGACCGCTCCATAAGCCAAATATGTAATAGACAAGGCCTACTCCCTGCTCAGTGAACTGGACTCAACACCCCCTAGTCACCGCACAAGAATATATCGGACTAGTATGAATCTGAAAACCTATGTATTGATATCTCTCTGCAAGTGAATCAAGAGGGTGTAAAGCGGCATAAACACAGCAGGGAATAGCAGCCAAACCCCATTCTAAACATACATTACTTTAAAAAAACCCACAAAGCAAAGACAGTGAAAGAGAGAGAAATTCTTACAAAATCCGTTCAGGGTCTCTGATGCAACCTGGATTGACCATATCTAGACCCACAACTGGATGAGACATAAGGCTGGACACTCTTGGGGCTGAGAGGATTGGTGAGGTTGGGTGAGCAAACGCAGATACTTAAAATAACACCTCGGGGTACACAACCCATGGGTCTCAAATCTCCAGGTACAAGGGCATCTTCCTACATCAAAACATGCATGGGAAACCCAGAAGATGGTATGCCGTGAGATCGGGAAAGGTTTCTAAAACGCACCTCATTTCTCCTCTCCTTGTGCTCAGGTTCGCCATTCCAGCCGCTTGACTAACCATCTCCCTACTTGGAGAATTAGCACCTTTAACCTCCTGTTTCGTCCAGGTTGCAATTTGTCCTGAGGATGAACGGGAAGACGGGGTACCAACGAGAGACTAGCCCTAGGTGTTGGGACAGGCACAGGTCACTCCATTTTCCATCAGGAAAAAGAATGAACCACAGGCTCGGCCTGCCCCCCAGAACCAAAATAGGGCCTGAAGCAATCCTGCGCTTTTGCGGCCAGCTCCCAAAAAAGCGAGTAGACAAATGGAGCTCAGGGGCACTGCAATTCACAAACGTGCAGAGTTATAAATGAGAACTCTCGTCCACAAATATATTGAGGGAAGGCAACGAAGAGGATTTGAAAGCAAGGCAGATTTGCAGGACACAGATTTCAGGAGGTAGATTCGACTCGCCTTTAAAGCACATGAAAAGCGGCAAAACGTTGACAATGATGCCCTTGGCCAAAAAGGGCGTATGCGTTTTTTCCTGAATATATTCAGGAAAAAACGCATACGCCCTTTTTGGCCAACAGAGCAAGCCGGAAGGGCAAATCAGCGCTACAAAGAAGTCTCCATTGCCCTCGGTCAAAAGGGCCATGCTGAACAAAGTGTAAAAACCAGAAAAGCAGGACAGGCCATGGAGACATGGGAGCCTTGCTACGCTGATGGGCGGGATGTAAATTGCCAACAGGCACTCTGGAGAAGAGTACGGTGTGTCCTGAAACAAGTAATAAACACAGCGTAGAGAGCAGAGGGCACTTCCACTCATGGGCGTATAAATTGGGAAAACTAAAAATCAACAAGACACAGGCACCCCAAACTTTACGGCTGCTCTGTTGCCCAGAACCTCTGCTTCGGTACACCTTCAATATCCCAGGAAAGAGAAAAATGGATAAAGAAATGGTGGTACTTGGCACAATGGAATATCACTCAGCCATGAAATCAATGTCATAAGGCTAGTTAGCAGCATGATGAGTGGATTTAGGTACGATGATTCTAAGTGAAATAAGTCACACAGAAGAAGACACTTATCCTAAGATATCGCTTATAGAGGGAATGTCAAAATCGCTACACTTGAACTGAATTACAAAACAGAACAGAGTCACACCTTTGGAAGACACACTATGGCTGCTTAACGGGAAAGGTGAGGTGGGGTGATGCATAAAAAAAGGGTTTGAAATTAGCTCAGAAACCGCTCCATAAGCCAAATATGTAATAGGCAAGGCCTACTCTCTGCTCAGTGAACTGGACTCAACACACCCTAGTCACCACACAAGAATATATCTGACTAGTAAGAATCTGAAAACCCATGTATCGATATCTCTCTGCAAGTGAATCAAGAGGGTGTAAACTGGCATAAACACAGCAGGGAAAAGCAGCCAAACCCCATTCTAAACATACATTACTTTAAAAAACCCACAAAGCAAAGACAGTGAAAGAGAGAGAAATTCTTACAAAATCCGTTCAGGGTCTCTGATGCAACCTGGATTGACCATATCTAGACCCACAGCTGGATGAGACATAAGGCTGGACACTCTTGGGGCTGAGAGGATTGGTGAGGTTGGGTGAGCAAATGCAGATACTTTAAAGTAATACCGCGGGGTACCCACCCCATGGGTCTCAAATCTCCAGGTACAAGGGAATCTTCCTACATCAAAACATGCATGGGAAACCCAGAAGATGGTATGCCGTGAGATCGGGAAAGGTTTCTAAAACGCACCTCATTTCTCCTCTCCTTGTGCTCGGGTTCGCCATTCCAGCCGCTTGACTAACCATCTCCCTACTTGGAGAATCAGCACCTTTAACCTCCTGTTTTGTCCAGGTTGTAATTTGTCCTGAGGATGAACGGGAAGACGGGGAACCAACGAGAGACGAGCCCTAGGTGTTGGGACAGGCACAGGTCACTCCATTTTCCCATCAGGAAGAAGAATGAACCACAGGCTCAGCCTGCCCCCCAGAACCAAAATAGGGCCTGAAGCAATCCTGCGCTTTTGCGGCCAGCTCCCAAAAAAGCGAGGAGACAAATGGAGCTCAGGGGCACTGCAATTCACAAACGTGCAGAGTTATAAATGAGAACTCTCGTCCACAAATATATTGAGGGAAGGCAACGAAGAGGATTTGAAAGCAAGGCAGATTTGCAGGAAACAGATTTCAGGAGGTAGATTCGACTCGCCTTTAAAGCACATGAAAAGCGGCAAAACGTTGACAATGATGCCCTTGGCCAAAAAGGGCGTATGCGTTTTTTCCTGAATATATTCAGGAAAAAACGCATACGCCCTTTTTGGCCAACAGAGCAAGCCCGAAGGGCAAATCAGTGCTACAAAGAAGTCTCCATTGCCCTCGGTCAAAAGGGCCATGCTGAACAAAGTGTAAAAACCAGAAAAGCAGGACAGGCCATGGAGACATGGGAGCCTTGCTACGCTGATGGGCGGGATGTAAATTGCCAACAGGCACTCTGGAGAAGAGTACGGTGTGTCCTGAAACAAGTAATAAACACAGCGTAGAGAGCATAGGGCACTTCCACTCATGGGCGTATAAATTGGGAAATCTAAAAGTCAACAAGACACAGGCACCTCAAACTTTACGGCTGCTCTGTTGCCAAGAACCTCCGCTTCGGTACACCTTCAATATCCCAGGAAAGAGAAAAATGGATAAAGAAATGGTGGTACTTGGCACAATGGAATATCACTCAGCCATGAAATCAATGTCAGAAGGCTAGTTAGCAGCATGATGAGTGGATTTAGGTACGATGATTCTAAGTGAAATAAGTCACACAGAAAAAGGCACTTATCCTAAGATATCGCTTATAGAGGGAATGTCAAAATCGCTACACTTGAACTGAATTACAAAACAGAACAGAGTCACACCTTTGGAAGACACACTATGGCAGCTTAACGGGAAAGGTGAGGTGGGGTGATGCATAAAAAAAGGGTTTGAAATTAGCTCAGAAACCGCTCCATAAGCCAAATATGTAATAGACAAGGCCTACTCTTTGCTCAGTGAACTGGACTCAACACACCCTAGTCACCACACAAGAATATATCTGACTAGTAAGAATCTGAAAACCCATGTATCGATATCTCTCTGCAAGTGAATCAAGAGGGTGTAAAGCGGCATAAACACAGCAGGGAAAAGCAGCCAAACCCCATTCTAAACATACATTACTTTAAAAAACCCACAAAGCAAAGACAGTGAAAGAGAGAGAAATTCTTACAAAATCCGTTCAGGGTCTCTGATGCAACCTGGATTGACCATATCTAGACCCACAGCTGGATGAGACATAAGGCTGGACACTCTTGGGGCTGAGAGGATTGGTGAGGTTGGGTGAGCAAATGCAGATACTTTAAAGTAATACCGCGGGGTACCCACCCCATGGGTCTCAAATCTCCAGGTACAAGGGAATCTTCCTACATCAAAACATGCATGGGAAACCCAGAAGATGGTATGCCGTGAGATCGGGAAAGGTTTCTAAAACGCACCTCATTTCTCCTCTCCTTGTGCTCGGGTTCGCCATTACAGCCGCTTGACTAACCATCTCCCTACTTGGAGAATTAGCACCTTTAACCTCCTGTTTCGTCCAGGTTGCAATTTGTCCTGAGGATGAACGGGAAGACGGTGAACCAACGAGAGACGAGCCCTAGGTGTTGGGACAGGCACAGGTCACTCCATTTTCCCATCAGGAAGAAGAATGAACCACAGGCTCAGCCTGCCCCCCAGAACCAAAATAGGGCCTGAAGCAATCCTGCGCTTTTGCGGCCAGCTCCCAAAAAAGCGAGGAGACAAATGGAGCTCAGGGGCACTGCAATTCACAAACGTGCAGAGTTATAAATGAGAACTCTCGTCCACAAATATATTGAGGGAAGGCAACGAAGAGGATTTGAAAGCAAGGCAGATTTGCAGGAAACAGATTTCAGGAGGTAGATTCGACTCGCCTTTAAAGCACATGAAAAGCGGCAAAACATTGACAATGATGCCCTTGGCCAAAAAGGGCGTATGCGTTTTTTCCTGAATATATTCAGGAAAAAACGCATACGCCCTTTTTGGCCAACCAAGCAAGCCGGAAGGGCAAATCAGCGCTACAAAGAAGTCTCGCTTGCCCTCGGTCAAAAGGGCCATGCTGAACAAACTGTAAAAACCAGAAAAGCAGGACAGGCCATGGAGACATGGGAGCCTTGCTACGCTGATGGGCGGGATGTAAATTGCCAACAGGCACTCTGGAGAAGAGTACGGTGTGTCCTGAAACAAGTAATAAACACAGCGTAGAGAGCAGAGGGCACTTCCACTCATGGGCGTATAAATTGGGAAAACTAAAAATCAACAAGACACAGGCACCCCAAACTTTACGGCTGCTCTGTTGCAAAGAACCTCCGCTTCGGTACACCTTCAATATCCCAGGAAAGAGAAAAATGGATAAAGAAATGGTGGTACTTGGCACAATGGAATATCACTCAGCCATGAAATCAATGTCATAAGGCTAGTTAGCAGCATGATGAGTGGATTTAGGTACGATGATTCTAAGTGAAATAAGTCACACAGAAGAAGACACTTATCCTAAGATATCACTTATAGAGGGAATGTCAAAATCGCTACACTTGAACTGAATTACAAAACAGAACAGAGTCACACCTTTGGAAGACACACTATGGCTGCTTAACGGGAAAGGTGAGGTGGGGTGATGCATAAAACAAGGGTTTGAAATTAGCTCAGAGACCGCTCCATAAGCCAAATATGTAATAGACAAGGCCTACTCTCTGCTCAGTGAACTGGACTCAACACACCCTAGTCACCACACAAGAATATATCTGACTAGTAAGAATCTGAAAACCTATGTATCGATATCTCTCTGCAAGTGAATCAAGAGGGTGTAAAGCGGCATCAACACAGCAGGGAAAAGCAGCCAAGCCCGATTCTAAACATAAATTACTTTAAAAAACCCACAAAACAAAGACAGTGAAAGAGAGAGAAATTCTTACAAAATCCGTTCAGGGTCTATGATGCAACCTGGATTCACCATATCTAGACCCACAGCTGGATGAGACATAAGGCTGGATACTCTTGGGGCTGAGAGGATTGGTGAGGTTGGGTGAGCAAATGCAGATACTTTAAAGAAATACCGCGGGGTACCCACCCCATTGGTCTCAAATCTCCAGGTACAAGGGAATCTTCCTACATCAAAACATGCATGGGAAAGCCAGAAGATGGTATGCCGTGAGATCGGGAAAGGTTTCTAAAACGCACCTCATTTCTCCTCTCCTTGTGATCGGGTTCGCCATTCCAGCCGCTTGACTAACCATCTCCCTACTTGGAGAATCAGCACCTTTAACCTCCTGTTTCGTCCAGATTGCAATTTGTCCTGAGGATGAACGGGAAGACGGGGAACCAACGAGAGACTAGCCCTAGGTGTTGGCACTGGCACAGGTCACTCCATTTTCCCATCAGGAAGAAGAATGAACCACAGGCTCAGCCTGCCCCCCAGAACCAAAATAGGGCCTGAAGCAATCCTGCGCTTTTGCGGCCAGCTCCCAAAAAAGCGAGGAGACAAATGGAGCTCAGGGGCACTGCAATTCACAAATGTGCAGAGTTATAAATGAGAACTCTCGTCCACAAATATATTGAGGGAAGGCAACGAAGAGGATTTGAAAGCAAGGCAGATTTGCAGGAAACAGATTTCAGGAGGTAGATTCGACTCGCCTTTAAAGCACATGAAAAGCGGCAAAACGTTGACAATGATGCCCTTGGCCAAAAAGGGCGTATGCGTTTTTTCCTGAATATATTCAGGAAAAAACGCATACGCCCTTTTTGGCCAACAGAGCAAGCCCGAAGGGCAAATCAGTGCTACAAAGAAGTCTCCATTGCCCTCGGTCAAAAGGGCCATGCTGAACAAAGTGTAAAAACCAGAAAAGCAGGACAGGCCATGGAGACATGGGAGCCTTGCTACGCTGATGGGCGGGATGTAAATTGCCAACAGGCACTCTGGAGAAGAGTACGGTGTGTCCTGAAACAAGTAATAAACACAGCGTAGAGAGCATAGGGCACTTCCACTCATGGGCGTATAAATTGGGAAATCTAAAAGTCAACAAGACACAGGCACCTCAAACTTTACGGCTGCTCTGTTGCCAAGAACCTCCGCTTCGGTACACCTTCAATATCCCAGGAAAGAGAAAAATGGATACAGAAATGGTGGTACTTGGCACAATGGAATATCACTCAGCCATGAAATCAATGTCAGAAGGCTAGTTAGCAGCATGATGAGTGGATTTAGGTACGATGATTCTAAGTGAAATAAGTCACACAGAAAAAGGCACTTATCCTAAGATATCGCTTATAGAGGGAATGTCAAAATCGCTACACTTGAACTGAATTACAAAACAGAACAGAGGCCACCTTTAGAAGACACACTATGGCTGCTTAACGGGAAAGGTGAGGTGGGGTGATGCATAAAACAAGGGTTTGAAATTAGCTCAGAGACCGCTCCATAAGCCAAATATGTAATAGACAAGGCCTACTCCCTGCTCAGTGAACTGGACTCAACACACCCTAGTCACCACACAAGAATATATCTGACTAGTAAGAATCTGAAAACCTATGTATCGATATCTCTCTGCAAGTGAATCAAGAGGGTGTAAAGCGGCATCAACACAGCAGGGAAAAGCAGCCAAGCCCGATTCTAAACATAAATTACTTTAAAAAACACACAAAACAAAGACAGTGAAAGAGAGAGAAATTCTTACAAAATCCGTTCAGGGTCTATGATGCAAACTGGATTGACCATATCTAGACCCACAGCTGGATGAGACATAAGGCTGGACACTCTTGGGGCTGAGAGGATTGGTGAGGTTGGGTGAGCAAATGCAGATACTTTAAAGTAATACCGCGGGGTACCCACCCCATGGGTCTCAAATCTCCAGGTACAAGGGAATCTTCCTACATCAAAACATGCATGGGAAACCGAGAAGATGGTATGCCGTGAGATCGGGAAAGGTTTCTAAAACGCACCTCATTTCTCCTCTCCTTGTGCTCGGGTTCGCCATTCCAGCCGCTTGACTAACCATCTCCCTACTTGGAGAATCAGCACCTTTAACCTCCTGATTGTACAGGTTGCAATTTGTCCTGAGGATGAACGGGAAGACGCGGAACCAACGAGAGACGAGCCCTAGGTGTTGGGACAGGCATACGTCACTCCATTTTCCCATCAGGAAGAAGAATGAACCACAGGCTCAGCCTGCCCCCCAGAACCAAAATAGGGCCTGAAGCAATCCTGCGCTTTTGCGGCCAGCTCCCAAAAAAGCGAGGAGACAAATGGAGCTCAGGGGCACTGCAATTCACAAACGTGCAGAGTTATAAATGAGAACTCTCGTCCACAAATATATTGAGGGAAGTCAACGAAGAGGATTTGAAAGCAAGGCAGATTTGCAGGAAACAGATTTCAGGAGGTAGATTCGACTCGCCTTTAAAGCACATGAAAAGCGGCAAAACGTTGACAATGATGCCCTTGGCCAAAAAGGGCGTATGCTTTTTTTCCTGAATATATTCTGGAAAAAACGCATACGCTCTTTTTGGCCAACAGAGCAAGCCGGAAGGGCAAATCAGCGCTACAAAGAAGTCTCCCTTGCCCTCGGTCAAAAGGGCCATGCTGAACAAAGTGTAAAAACCAGAAAAGCAGGACAGGCCATGGAGACATGGGAGCCTTGCTACGCTGATGGGCGGGATGTAAATTGCCAACAGGCACTCTGGAGAAGAGTACGGTGTGTCCTGAAACAAGTAATAAACACAGCGTAGAGAGCATAGGGCACTTCCACTCATGGGCGTATAAATTGGGAAAACTAAAAATCAACAAGACACAGGCACCCTAAAGTTTACGGCTGCTCTGTTTCCAAGAACCTCCGCTTCGGTACACCTTCAATATCCCAGGAAAGAGAAAAATGGATAAAGAAATGGTGGTACTTGGCACAATGGAATATCACTCAGCCATGAAATCAATGTCATAAGGCTAGTTAGCAGCATGATGAGTGGATTTAGGTACGATGATTCTAAGTGAAATAAGTCACACAGAAAAAGACACTTATCCTAAGATATCACTTATAGAGGGAATGTAAAAATCGCTACACTTGAACTGAATTACAAAACAGAACAGAGGCACACCTTTAGAAGACACACTATGGCTGCTTAACCGGAAAGGTGAGGTGGGGTGATGCATAAAACAAGGGTTTGAAATTAGCTCAGAGACCGCTCCATAAGCCAAATATGTAATAGACAAGGCCTACTCCCTGCTCAGTGAACTGGACTCAACACCCCCTAGTCACCGCACAAGAATATATCTGACTCGTAAGAATCTGAAAACACATGTATCGATATCTCTCTGCAAGTGAATCAAGAGGGTGTAAAGCGGCATAAACACAGCAGGGAAAAGCAGCCAAACCCCATTCTAAACATACATTACTTTAAAAAACCCACAAAACAAAGACAGTGAAAGAGAGAGAAATTCTTACAAAATCCTTTCAGGGTCTCTGATGCAACCTGGATTGACCATATCTAGACCCACAGCTGGATGAGACCTAAGGCTGGACACTCTTGGGGCTGAGAGGATTGTTGAGGTTGGGTGAGCAAATGCAGATACTTTAAAGTAATACCGCGGGGTACCCACCCCATGGGTCTCAAATCTCCAGGTACAAGGGAATCTTCCTACATCAAAACATGCATGGGAAACCCAGAAGATGGTATGCCGTGAGATCGGGAAAGGTTTCTAAAACGCACCTCATTTCTCCACTCCTTGTGCTCGGGTTCGCCATTCCAGCCGCTTGACTAACCATCTCCCTACTTGGAGAATCAGCACCTTTAACCTCCTGATTGTACAGGTTGCAATTTGTCCTGAGGATGAACGGGAAGACGTGGAACCAACGAGAGACGAGCCCTAGGTGTTGGGACAGGCATAGGTCACTCCATTTTCCCATCAGGAAGAAGAATGAACCACAGGCTCAGCCTGCCCCCCAGAACCAAAATAGGGCCTGAAGCAATCCTGCGCTTTTGCGGCCAGCTCCCAAAAAAGCGAGGAGACAAATGGAGCTCAGGGGCACTGCAATTCACAAACGTGCAGAGTTATAAATGAGAACTCTCGTCCACAAATATATTGAGGGAAGGCAAGGAAGAGGATTTGAAAGCAAGGCAGATTTGCAGGAAACAGATTTCAGGAGGTAGATTCGACTCGCCTTTAAAGCACATGAAAAGCAGCAAAACGTTGACAATGATGCCCTTGGCCAAAAAGGGCGTATGCTTTTTTTCCTGAATATATTCAGGAAAAAACGCATACGCCCTTTTTGGCCAACAGAGCAAGCCGGAAGGGCAAATCAGCGCTACAAAGAAGTCTCCCTTGCCCTCGGTCAAAAGGGCCATGCTGAACAAAGTGTAAAAACCAGAAAAGCAGGACAGGCCATGGAGACATGGGAGCCTTGCTACGCTGATGGGCGGGATGTAAATTGCCAACAGGCACTCTGGAGAAGATTATGGTGTGTCCTGAAACAAGTAATAAACACAGCGTAGAGAGCATAGGGCACTTCCACTCATGGGCGTATAAATTGGGAAAACTAAAAATCAACAAGACACAGGCACCCTAAAGTTTACGGCTGCTCTGTTTCTAAGAATCTCCGCTTCAGTACACCTTCAATATCCCAGGAAAGAGAAAAATGGATAAAGAAATGGTGGTACTTGGCCCAATGGAATATCACTCAGCCATGAAATCAATGTCATAAGGCTAGTTAGCAGCATGATGAGTGGATTTAGGTACGATGATTCTAAGTGAAATAAGTCACGCAGAAAAAGACACTTATCCTAAGATATCGCTTATAGAGGGAATGTCAAAATCGCTACACATGAACTGAATTACAAAACAGAACAGAGGCACACCTTTAGAAGACACACAATGGCTGCTTAACCGGAAAGGTGAGGTTGGGTGATGCATAAAACAAGGGTTTGAAATTAGCTCAGACACCGCTCCATAAGCCAAATATGTAATAGACAAGGCCTACTCCCTGCTCAGTGAACTGGACTCAACACCCCCTAGTCACCGCACAAGAATATATCTGACTAGTATGAATCTGAAAACCTATGTATTGATATCTCTCTGCAAGTGAAGCAAGAGGGTGTAAAGCGGCATAAACACAGCAGGGAAAAGCAGCCAAACCCCATTCTAAACATACATTACTTTAAAAAACCCAAAAAGCAAAGACAGGGAAAGAGATAGAAATTCTTACAAAATCCGTTCAGGGTCTCTGATGCAACCTGGATTGACCATATCTAGACCCACAGCTGGATCAGACATAAGGCTGGACACTCTTGGGGCTGAGAGGATTGGTGAGGTTGGGTGAGCAAATGCAGATACTTTAAAGTAATACCGCGGGGTACCCACCCCATGGGTCTCAAATCTCCAGGTACAAGGGAATCTTCCTACATCAAAACATGCATGGGAAACCCAGAAGATGGTATGCCGTGAGATCGGGAAAGGTTTCTAAAACGCACCTCATTTCTCCTCTCCCTGTGCTCGGGTTTGCCATTCCAGCCGCTTGACTAACCATCTCCCTACTTGGAGAATCAGCACCTTTAACCTCCTGTTTCGTCCAGGTTGCAATTTGTCCTGACGATGAACGGGAAGACGGGGAACCAACGAAAGACTAGCCCTAGGTGTTGGGACAGGCACAGGTCACTCCATTTTCCCATCAGGAAGAAGAATGAACCACAGGCTCAGCCTGCCCCCCAGAACCAAAATAGGGCCTGAAGCAATCCTGCGCTTTTGCGGCCAGCTCCCAAAAAAGCGAGGAGACAAATGGAGCTCAGGGGCACTGCAATTCACAAACGTGCAGAGTTATAAATGAGAACTCTCGTCCACAAATGTATTGAGGGAAGGCAACGAAGAGGATTTGAAAGCAAGGCAGATTTGCAGGAAACAGATTTCAGGAGGTAGATTCGACTCGCCTTTAAAGCACATGAAAAGCGGCAAAACATTGACAATGATGCCCTTGGCTAAAAGGGCGTATGCGTTTTTTCCTGAATATATTCAGGAAAAAACGCATACGCCCTTTTTGGCCAACCAAGCAGGCCGGAAGGGCAAATCAGCGCTACAAAGAAGTCTCGCTTGCCCTCGGTCAAAAGGGCCATGCTGAACCAAGTGTAAAAACCAGAAAAGCAGGACAGGCCATGGAGACATGGGAGCCTTGCTACGCTGATGGGCGGGATGTAAATTGCCAACAGGAACTCTGGAGAAGAGTACGGTTTGTCCTGAAACAAGTAATAAACACAGCGTAGAGAGCATAGGGCACTTCCACTCATGGGCGTATAAATTGGGAAAACTAAAAATCAACAAGACACAGGCACCCTAAAGTTTACGGCTGCTCTGTTGCCAAGCACCTCCGCTTCGGTACACCTTCAATATTCCAGGAAAGAGAAAAATGGATAAACAAATGGTGGTACTTGGCACAATGGAATATCACTCAGCCATGAAATCAATGTCATAAGGCTAGTTAGCAGCATGATGAGTGGATTTAGGTACGATGATTCTAAGTGAAATAAGTCACACAGAAAAAGACACTTATCCTAAGTTATCGCTTATAGAGGGAATGTCAAAATCGCTACACTTGAACTGAATTACAAAACAGAACAGAGGCACAACTTTAGAAGACACACTATGGCTGCTTAACCGGAAAGGTGAGGTGGGGTGATGCATAAAACAAGGGTTTGAAATTAGCTCAGACACCGCTCCATAAGCCAAATATGTAATAGACAAGGCCTACTCCCTGCTCAGTGAACTGGACTCAACACCCCCTAGTCACCGCACAAGAATATATCAGACTAGTATGAATCTGAAAACCTATGTATTGATATCTCTCTGCAAGTGAATCAAGAGGGTGTAAAGCGGCATAAACACAGCAGGGAAAAGCAGCCAAACCCCATTCTAAACATACATTACTTTAAAAAACCCACAAAGCAAAGACAGTGAAAGAGATAGAAATTCTTACAAAATCCGTTCAGGGTCTCTGATGCAACCTGGATTGACCATATCTAGACCCACAGCTGGATGAGACATAAGGCTGGACACTCTTGGGGCTGAGAGAATTGGTGAGGTTGGGTGAGCAAATGCAGATACTTTAAAGTAATACCGCGGGGTACCCTCCCCATGGGTCTCAAATCTCCAGGTACAAGGGAATCTTCCTACATCAAAACATGCATGGGAAACCCAGAAGATGGTATGCCGTGAGATCGGGAAAGGTTTCTAAAACGCACCTCATTTCTCCTCTCCTTGTGCTCGGGTTCGCCATTCCAGCCGCTTGACTAACCATTTCCCTACTTGGAGAATCAGCACCTTTAACCTACTGTTTCGTCCAGGTTGCAATTTGTCCTGAGGATGAACGGGAAGATGGGGAACCAACGAGAGACTAGCCCTAGGTGTTGGGACAGGCACAGGTCACTCCATTTTCCCATCAGGAAGAAGAATGAACCACAGGCTCAGCCTGCCCCCCAGAACCAAAATAGGGCCTGAAGCAATCCTGCGCTTTTGCGGCCAGCTCCCAAAAAAGCGAGGAGACAAATGGAGCTCAGGGGCACTGCAATTCACAAACGTGCAGAGTTATAAATGAGAACTCTCGTCCACAAATATATTGAGGGAAGGCAACGAAGAGGATTTGAAAGCAAGGCAGATTTGCAGGAAACAGATTTCAGGAGGTAGATTCGACTCGCCTTTAAAGCACATGAAAAGCGGCAAAACGTTGACAATGATGCCCTTGGCCAAAAAGGGCGTATGCGTTTTTTCCTGAATATATTCAGGAAAAAACGCATACGCCCTTTTTGGCCAACCAAGCAAGCCGGAAGGGCAAATCAGCGCTACAAAGAAGTCTCGCTTGCCCTCGGTCAAAAGGGCCATGCTGAACCAAGTGTAAAAACCAGAAAAGCAGGACAGGCCATGGAGACATGGGAGCCTTGCTACGCTGATGGGCGGGATGTAAATTGCCAACAGGCACTCTGGAGAAGAGTACGGTGTGTCCTGAAACAAGTAATAAACACAGCGTTGAGAGCATAGGGCGCTTCCACTCATGGGCGTATAAATTGGGAAAACTAAAAGTAAACAAGACACAGGCACCCCAAACTTTACGGCTGCTCTGTTTCCAAGAACCTCCGCTTCGGTACACCTTCACTATCCCAGGAAAGAGAAAAATGGATAAAGAAATGGTGGTACATGGCACAATGGAATATCACTCATCCATGAAATCAATGTCATAAGGCTAGTTAGCAGCATGATGAGTGGATTTAGGTACGATGATTCTAAGTGAAATAAGTCACACAGAAAAAGGCACTTATCCTAAGTTATCGCTTATAGAAGGAATGTCAAAATCGCTACACTTGAACTGAATTACAAAACAGAACAGAGGCACAACTTTAGAAGACACAATATGGCTGCTTAAGGGGAAAGGTGAGGTGGGGTGATGCATAAAAAAAGGGTTTGAAATTAGCTCAGAGACCGCTCCATAAGCCAAATATGTAATAGACAAGGCCTACTCCCTGCTCAGTGAACTGGACTCAACACCCCCTAGTCACCGCACAAGAATATATCTGACTAGTATGAATCTGAAAACCTATGTATTGATATCTCTCTGCAAGTGAATCAAGAGGGTGTAAAGCGGCATCAACACAGCAGGGAAAAGCAGCCAAACCCCATTCTAAACATACATTACTTTAAAAAACCCACAAAGCAAAGACAGTGAAAGAGATAGAAATTCTTACAAAATCCGTTCAGGGTCTCTGATGCAACCTGGATTGACCATATCTAGACCCACAGCTGGATGAGACATAAGGCTGGACACTCTTGGGGCTGAGAGGATTGGTGAGGTTGGGTGAGCAAATGCAGATACTTTAAAGTAATACCGCGGGGTACCCACCCCATGGGTCTCAAATCTCCAGGTACAAGGGCATCTTCCTACATCAAAACATGCATGGGAAACCCAGAAGATGGTATGCCGTGAGATCGGGAAAGGTTTCTAAAACGCACCTCATTTCTCCTCTCCTTGTGCTCGGGTTCGCCATTCCAGCCGCTTGACTAACCATCTCCCTACTTGGAGAATCAGCACCTTTAACCTCCTGATTGTACAGGTTGCAATTTGTCCTGAGGATGAACGGGAAGACGCGGAACCAACGAGAGACGAGCCCTAGTTGTTGGGACAGGCATAGGTCACTCCATTTTCCCATCAGGAAGAAGAATGAACCACAGGCTCAGCCTGCCGCCCAGAACCAAAATAGGGCCTGAAGCAATCCTGCGCTTTTGCGGCCAGCTCCCAAAAAAGCGAGGAGACAAATGGAGCTCAGGGGCACTGCAATTCACAAACGTGCAGAGTTATAAATGAGAACTCTCGTCCACAAATATATTGAGGGAAGGCAACGAAGAGGATTTGAAAGCAAGGCATATTTGCAGGAAACAGATTTCAGGAGGTAGATTCGACTCGCCTTTAAAGCACGTGAAAAGCGGCAAAACGTTGACAATGATGCCCTTGGCCAAAAAGGGCGTATGCGTTTTTTCCTGAATATATTCAGGAAAAAACGCATACGCCCTTTTTGGCCAACCAAGCAAGCCTGAAGGGCAAATCAGCGCTACAAAGAAGTCTCGCTTGCCCTCGGTCAAAAGGGCCATGCTGAAAAAAGTGTAAAAACCAGAAAAGCAGGACAGGCCATGGAGACATGGGAACGTTGCTACGCTGATGGGCGGGATGTAAATTGTCAACAGGCACTCTGGAGAAGAGTACGGTGTGTCCTGAAACAAGTAATAAACACAGCGTAGAGAGCATAGGGCACTTCCACTCATGGGCGTATAAATTGGGAAAACTAAAAATCAACAAGACACAGGCACCCTAAAGTTTACGGCTGCTCTGTTGCCAAGAATCTCCGCTTCGGTACACCTTCAATATCCCAGGAAAGAGAAAAATGGATAAAGAAATGGTGGTACTTGGCACAATGGAATATCACTCAGCCATGAAATCAATGTCATAAGGCTACTTAGCAGCATGATGAGTGGATTTAGGTACGATGATTCTAAGTGAAATAAGTCACACAGAAAAAGACACTTATCCTAAGATATCGCTTATAGAGGGAATGTCAAAATCGCTACACTTGAACTGAATTACAAAACAGAACAGAGGCACAACTTTAGAAGACACACTATGGCTGCTTAACCGGAAAGGTGAGGTGGGGTGATGCATAAAACAAGGGTTTGAAATTAGCTCAGACACCGCTCCATAAGCCAAATATGTAATAGACAAGGCCTACTCCCTGCTCAGTGAACTGGACTCAACAACCCCTAGTCACCGCACAAGAATATATCTGACTAGTATGAATCTGAAAACCTATGTATTGATATCTCTCTGCAAGTGAATCAAGAGGGTGTAAAGCGGCATAAACACAGCAGGGAAAAGCAGCCAAACCCCATTCTAAACATACATTAATTTAAAAAACCCACAAAGCAAAGACAGTGAAAGAGATAGAAATTCTTACAAAATCCGTTCAGGGTCTCTGATGCAACCTGGATTGACCATACCTAGACCCACAGCTGGATGAGACATAAGGCTGGACACTCTTGGGGCTGAGAGGATTGGTGAGGTTGGGTGAGCAAATGCAGATACTTTAAAGTAATACCGCGGGGTACCCACCCCATGGGTCTCAAATCTCCAGGTACAAGGGAATCTTCCTACATCAAAACATGCATGGGAAACCCAGAAGATGGTATGCCGTGAGATCGGGAAAGGTTTCTAAAACGCACCTCATTTCTCCTCTCCTTGTGCTCGGGTTCGCCATTCCAGCCGCTTGACTAACCATCTCCCTACTTGGAGAATCAGCACCTTTAACCTCCTGATTGTACAGGTTGCAATTTGTCCTGAGGATGAACGGGAAGACACGGAACCAACGAGAGACGAGCCCTAGTTGTTGGGACAGGCATAGGTCACTCCATTTTCCCATCAGGAAGAAGAATGAACCACAGGCTCAGCCTGCCCCCCAGAACCAAAATAGGGCCTGAAGCAATCCTGCGCTTTTGCGGCCAGCTCCCAAAAAAGCGAGGAGACAAATGGAGCTCAGGGGCACTGCAATTCACAAACGTGCAGAGTTATAAATGAGAACTCTCGTCCACAAATATATTGAGGGAAGGCAACGAAGAGGATTTGAAAGCAAGGCAGATTTGCAGGAAACAGATTTCAGGAGGTAGATTCGACTCACCTTTAAAGTACATGAAAAGCGGCAAAATGTTGACAATGATGCCCTTGGCCAAAAAGGGCGTATGCGTTTTTTCCTGAATATATTCAGGAAAAAACGCATACGCCCTTTTTGGCCAACCAAGCAAGCCGGAAGGGCAAATCAGCGCTACAAAGAAGTCTCGCTTGCCCTCGGTCAAAAGGGCCATGCTGAACCAAGTGTAAAAACCAGCAAAGCAGGACAGGCCATGGAGACATGGGAGCCTTGCTACGTTGATGGGCGGGATATAAATTGCCAACAGGCACTCTGGAGAAGAGTACGGTGTGTCCTGAAACAAGTAATAAACACAGCGTTGAGAGCATAGGGCACTTCCACTCATGGGCGTATAAATTGGGAAAACTAAAAGTAAACAAGTCACAGGCACCCCAAACTTTACGGCTGCTCTGTTTCCAAGAACCTCCACTTCGGTACACCTTCAATATCCCAGGAAAGAGAAAAATGGATAAAGAAATGGTGGTACTTGGCACAATGGAATATCACTCAGCCATGAAATCAATGTCATAAGGCTAGTTAGCAGCATGATGAGTGGATTTAGGTACGATGATTCTAAGTGAAATAAGTCACACAGAAAAAGGCACTTATCCTAAGATATCGCTTATAGAGGGAATGTCAAAATCGCTAAACTTGAACTGAATTACAAAACAGAACAGAGGCACACCTTTAGAAGACACACTATGGCTGCTTAACCGGAAAGGTGAGTTGGGGTGATGCATAAAACAAGGGTTTGAAATTAGCTCTGAGACTGCTCCATAAGCCAAATATGTAATAGACAAGGCCTACTCCCTGCTCAGTGAACTGGACTCAACACACCTTAGTCACCACACAAGAATATATCTGACTAGTAAGAATCTGAAAACCTATGTATCGATATCTCTCTGCAAGTGAATCAAGAGTGTGTAAAGCGGCATCAACACAGCAGGGAAAAGCAGCCAAGCCCGATTCTAAACATAAATTACTTTAAAAAACCCACAAAACAAAGACAGTGAAAGAGAGAGAAATTCTTACAAAATCCGTTCAGGGTCTCTGATGCAACCTGGATTGACCATATCTAGACCCACAGCTGGATGAGACATAAGGCTGGACACTCTTGGGGCTGAGAGGATTGGTGAGGTTGGGTGAGCAAATGCAGATACTTTAAAGTAATACCGCGGGGTACCCACCCCATGGGTCTCAAATCTCCAGGTACAAGGGAATCTTCCTACATCAAAACATGCATGGGAAACCGAGAAGATGGTATGCCGTGAGATCGGGAAAGGTTTCTAAAACGCACCTCATTTCTCCTCTCCTTGTGCTAGGGTTCGCCATTCCAGCCGCTTGACTAACCATCTCCCTACTTGGAGAATCAGCACCTTTAACCTCCTGATTGTACAGGTTGCAATTTGTCCTGAGGATGAACGGGAAGACGCGGAACCAACGAGAGTCGAGCCCTAGGTGTTGGGACAGGCATAAGTCACTCCATTTTCCCATCAGGAAGAAGAATGAACCACAGGCTCAGCCTGCCCCCCAGAACCAAAATAGGGCCTGAAGCAATCCTGCGCTTTTGCGGCCAGCTCCCAAAAAAGCGAGGAGACAAATGGAGCTCAGGGGCACTGCAATTCACAAACGTGCAGAGTTATAAATGAGAACTCTCGTCCACAAATATATTGAGGGAAGGCAACGAAGAGGATTTGAAAGCAAGGCAGATTTGCAGGAAACAGATTTCAGGAGGTAGATTCGACTCGCCTTTAAAGCACATGAAAAGCGGCAAAACGTTGACAATGATGCCCTTGGCCAAAAAGGGCGTATGCGTTTTTTCCTGAATATATTCAGGAAAAAACGCATACGCCCTTTTTGGCCAACCAAGCAAGCCAGAAGGGCAAATCAGCGCTACAAAGATGTCTCGCTTGCCCTCGGTCAAAAGGGCCATGCTGAACAAAGTGTGAAAACCAGAAAAGCAGGACAGGCCATGGAGACATGGGAGCCTTGCTACGCTGATGGGCGGGATGTAAATTGCCAACAGGCACTCTGGAGAAGAGTACGGTGTGTCCTGAAACAAGTAATAAACACAGCGTAGAGAGCATAGGGCACTTCCACTCATGGGCGTATAAATTGGGAAAACTAAAAATCAACAAGACACAGGCACCCTAAAGTTTACGGCTGCTCTGTTTCCAAGAACCTCCGCTTCGGTACACCTTCAATATCCCAGGAAAGAGAAAAATGGATAAAGAAATGGTGGTACTTGGCACAATGGAATATCACTCAGCCATGAAATCAATGTCATAAGGCTAGTTAGCAGCATGATGAGTGGATTTAGATACGATGATTCTAAGTGAAATAAGTCACACAGAAAAAGACACTTATCCTAAGATATCGCTTATAGAGGGAATGTCAAAATCGCTACACTTGAACTGAATTACAAAACAGAACAGAGGCACACCTTTAGAAGACACACTATGGCTGCTTAACGGGAAAGGTGAGGTGGGGTGATGCATAAAACAAGGGTTTGAAATTAGCTCAGAGACCGCTCTATAAGCCAAATATGTAATAGACAAGGCCTACTCCCTGCTCAGTGAACTGGACTCAACACACCCTAGTCACCACACAAGAATATATCTGACTAGTAAGAATCTGAAAACCTATGTATCGATATCTCTCTGCAAGTGAATCAAGAGGGTGTAAAGCGACATCAACACAGCAGGGAAAAGCAGCCAAGCCCGATTCTAAACATAAACTACTTTAAAAAACCCACAAAACAAAGACAGTGAAAGAGAGAGAAATTCTTACAAAATCCGTTCAGGGTCTATGATGCAACCTGGATTGACCATATCTAGACCCACAGCTGGATGAGACATAAGGCTGGACACTCTTGGGGCTGAGAGGATTGGTGAGGTTGGGTGAGCAAATGCAGATACTTTAAAGTAACACTGCGGGGAACACACCCCATGGGTCTCAAATCTCCAGGTACAAGGGCATCTTCCTACATCAAAACATGCATGGGAAACCCAGAAGATGGTATGCCATGAGATCGGGAAAGGTTTCTAAAACGCACCTCATTTCTCCTCTCCTTGTGCTCGGGTTCGCCATTCCAGCCGCTTGACTAACCATCTCCCTACTTGGAGAATCAGCACCTTTAACCTCCTGATTGTACAGGTTGCAATTTGTCCTGAGGATGAACGGGAAGACGCGGAACCAACGAGAGACGAGCCCTAGGTGTTGGGACAGGCATAAGTCACTCCATTTTCCCATCAGGAAGAAGAATGAACCACAGGCTCAGCCTGCCCCCCAGAACCAAAATAGGGCCTGAAGCAATCCTGCGCTTTTGCGGCCAGCTCCCAAAAAAGCGAGGAGACAAATGGAGCTCAGGGGCACTGCAATTCACAAACGTGCAGAGTTATAAATGAGAACTCTCGTCCACAAATATATTGAGGGAAGGCAACGAAGAGGATTTGAAAGCAAGGCAGATTTGCAGGAAACAGATTTCAGGAGGTAGATTCGACTCGCCTTTAAAGCACATGAAAAGCGGCAAAACGTTGACAATGATGCCCTTGGCCAAAAAGGGCGTATGCGTTTTTTCCTGAATATATTCAGGAAAAAACGCATACGCCCTTTTTGGCCAACCAAGCAGGCCGGAAGGGCAAATCAGCGCTACAAAGAAGTCTCGCTTGCCCTCGGTCAAAAGGGCCATGCTGAACAAAGTGTAAAAACCAGAAAAGCAAGACAGGCCATGGAGACATGGGAGCCTTGCTACGCTGATGGGCGGGATGTAAATTGCCAACAGGCACTCTGGAGAAGAGTACGGTGTGTCCTGAAACAAGTAATAAACACAGCGTAGAGAGCATAGGGCACTTCCACTCAAGGGCGTATAAATTGGGAAAACTAAAAATCAACAAGACACAGGCACCCTAAAGTTTACGGCTGCTCTGTTTCCAAGAACCTCCACTTCGGTACACATTCAATATCCCAGGAAAGAGAAAAATGGATAAAGAAATGGTGGTACTTGGCACAATGGAATATCACTCAACCATGAAATCAATGTCATAAGGCTAGTTAGCAGCATGATGAGTGGATTTAGATACGATGATTCTAAGTGAATTAAGTCACACAGAAAAAGACACTTATCCTAACATATCGCTTATAGAGGGAATGTCAAAATCGCTACACTTGAACTGAATTACAAAACAGAACAGAGTCACACCTTTAGAAGACACACTATGGCTGCTTAACGGGAAAGGTGAGGTGGGGTGATGCATAAAACAAGGGTTTGAAATTAGCTCAGAGACCGCTCCATAAGCCAAATATGTAATAGACAAGGCCTACTCCCTGCTCAGTGAACTGGACTCAACACACCCTAGACACCACACAAGAATATATCTGACTAGTAAGAATCTGAAAACCTATGTATCGATATCTCTCTGCAAGTGAATCAAGAGGGTGTAAAGCGGCATCAACACAGCAGGGAAAAGCAGCCAAGCCCGATTCTAAACATAAATTACTTTAAAAAACCCACAAAACAAAGACAGTGAAAGAGAGAGAAATTCTTACAAAATCCGTTCAGGGTCTCTGATGCAAACTGGATTGACCATATCTAGACCCACAGCTGGATGAGACATAAGGCTGGACACTCTTGGGGCTGAGAGGATTGGTGAGGTTGGGTGAGCAAACGCAGATACTTTAAAGTAACACTGCGGGGAACACACCCCATGGGTCTCAAATCTCCAGGTACAAGGGCATCTTCCTACATCAAAACATGCATGGGAAACCCAGAAGATGGTATGCCATGAGATCGGGAAAGGTTTCTAAAACGCACCTCATTTATCCTCTCCTTGTGCTCGGGTTCGCCATTCCAGCCACTTGACTAACCATCTCCCTACTTGGAGAATCAGCACCTTTAACCTCCTGTTTCTTACAGGTTGCAATTTGTCCTGAGGATGAACGGGAAGACGCGGAACCAACGATAGACGAGCCCTAGGTGTTGGGACAGGCATAGGTGACTCCATTTTCCCATCAGGAAGAAGAATGAACCACAGGCTCAGCCTGCCCCCCAGAACCAATATAAGGCCTGAAGCAATCCTGCGCTTTTGCGGCCAGCTCCCAAAAAAGCGAGGAGACAAATGGAGCTCAGGGGCACTGCAATTCACAAACGTGCAGAGTTATAAATGAGAACTCTCGTCCACAAATATATTGAGGGAAGGCAACGAAGAGGATTTGAAAGCAAGGCAGATTTGCAGGAAACAGATTTCAGGAGGTAGATTCGACTCGCCTTTAAAGCACATGAAAAGCGGCAAAACGTTGACAATGATGCCCTTGGCCAAAAAGGGCGTATGAGTTTTTTCCTGAATATATTCAGGAAAAAACGCATACGCCCTTTTTGGCCAACCAAGCAAGCCGGAAGGGCAAATCAGCGCTACAAAGATGTCTCGCTTGCCCTCAGTCAAAAGGGCCATGCTGAACAAAGTGTAAAAACCAGAAAAGCAGGACAGGCCATGGAGACATGGGAGCCTTGCTACGCTGATGGGCGGGATGTAAATTGCCAACAGGCACTCTGGAGAAGAGTACGGTGTGTCCTGAAACAAGTAATAAACACTGCGTAGAGAGCATAGGGCACTTCCACTCATGGGCGTATAAATTGGGAAAACTAAGAATCAACAAGACACAGGCACCCTAAAGTTTACGGCTGCTCTGTTTCCAAGAACCTCCGCTTCGGTACACCTTCAATATCCCAGGAAAGAGAAAAATGGATAAAGAAATGGTGGTACTTGGCACAATGGAATATCACTCAGCCATGAAATCAATGTCATAAGGCTAGTTAGCAGCATGATGAGTGGATTTAGATACGATGATTCTAAGTGAAATAAGTCACACAGAAAAAGACACTTATCCTAAGATATCGCTTATAGAGGGAATGTCAAAATCGCTACACTTGAACTGAATTACAAAACAAAACAGAGTCACACCTTTAGAAGACACACTATGGCTGCTTAACGGGAAAGGTGAGGTGGGGTGATGCATAAAACAAGGGTTTGAAATTAGCTCAGAGACCGCTCCATAAGCCAAATATGTAATAGACAAGGCCTACTCCCTGCTCAGTGAACTGGACTCAACACACCCTAGTCACCACACAAGAATATATCTGACTAGTAAGAATCTGAAAACCTATGTATCAATATCTCTCTGCAAGTGAATCAAGAGGGTGTAAAGCGGCATCAACACAGCAGGCAAGAGCAGCCAAGCCCGATTCTAAACATAAATTACTTTAAAAAAACCCACAAAACAAAGACAGTGAAAGAGAGAGAAATTCTTACAAAATCCGTTCAGGGACTATGATGCAACCTGGATTGACCATATCTAGACCCACAGCTGGATGAGACATAAGGCTGGATACTCTTGGGGCTGAGAGGTTTGGTGAGGTTGGGTGAGCAAACGCAGATACTTTAAAGTAACACTGCGGGGAACACACACCATGGGTCTCAAATCTCCAGGTACAAGGGCATCTTCCTACATCAAAACATGCATGGGAAACCCAGAAGATGGTATGCCGTGAGATCGGGAAAGGTTTCTAAAACGCACCTCATTTCTCCTCTCCTTGTGGTCGAGTTCGCCATTCCAGCCGCTTGACTAACCATCTCCCTACTTGGAGAATCAGCACCTTTAACCTCCTGATTGTACAGGTTGCAATTTGTCCTGAGGATGAACGGGAAGACGCGGAACCAACGAGAGACGAGTCCTAGGTGTTGGGACAGGCATAGGTCACTCCATTTTCCCATCAGGAAGAAGAATGAACCACAGGCTCAGCCTGCCCCCCACAACCAAAATAGGGCCTGAAGCAATCCTGCGCTTTTGCGGCCAGCTCCCAAAAAAGCGAGGAGACAAATGGAGCTCAGGGGCACTGCAATTCACAAACGTGCAGAGTTATAAATGAGAACTCTCGTCCACAAATATATTGAGGGAAGGCAACGAAGAGGATTTGAAAGCAAGGCAGATTTGCAGGAAACAGATTTCAGGAGGTAGATTCGACTCGCCTTTAAAGCACATGAAAAGCGGCAAAAGGTTGACAATGATGCCCTTGGCCAAAAAGGGCGTATGCGTTTTTTCCTGAATATATTCAGGAAAAAACGCATACGCCCTTTTTGGCCAACCAAGCAAGCCGGAAGGGCAAATCAGCGCTACAAAGAAGTCTCGCTTGCCCTCGGTCAAAAGGGCCATGCTGAACAAAGTGTAAAAACCAGAAAAGCAGGACAGGCCATGGAGACATGGGAGCCTTGCTACGCTGATGGGCGGGATGTAAATTGCCAACAGGCACTCTGGAGAAGAGTACGGTGTGTCCTGAAACAAGTAATAAACACAGCGTAGAGAGCATAGGGCACTTCCACTCAAGGGCGTATAAATTGGGAAAAGTAAAAATCAACAAGACACAGGCACCCTAAAGTTTACGGCTGCTCTGTTTCCAAGAACCTCCGCTTCGGTACACCTTCAATATCCCAGGAAAGAGAAAAATGGATAAAGAAATGGTGGTACTTGGCACAATGGAATATCACTCAGCCATGAAATCAATGTCATAAGGCTACTTAGCAGCATGATGAGTGGATTTAGGTACGATGATTCTAAGTGAAATAAGTCACACAGAAAAAGACACTTATCCTAAGATATCGCTTTTAGGGGGAATGTCAAAATCGCTACACTTGAACTGAATTACAAAACAGAACAGAGTCACACCTTTAGAAGACACACTATGGCTGCTTAAAGGGAAAGGTGAGGTGGGGTGATGCATAAAACAAGGGTTTGAAATTAGCTCAGACACCGCTCCATAAGCCAAATATGTACTAGACAAGGCCTACTCCCTGCTCAGTGAACTGGACTCAACACACACTAGTCACCGCACAAGAATATATCTGACTAGTAAGAATCTGAAAACCTATGTATCGATATCTCTCTGCAAGTGAATCAAGAGGGTGTAAAGCGGCATCAACACAGCAGGGAAAAGCAGCCAAGCCCGATTCTAAACATAAATTACTTTAAAAAACCCACAAAACAAAGACAGTGAAAGAGAGAGAAATTCTTACAAAATCCGTTCAGGGTCTATGATGCAACCTGGATTGACCATATCTAGACCCACAGCTGAATGAGTCATAAGGCTGGACACTCTTGGGACTGAGAGGATTGGTGAGGTTGGGTGAGCAAACGCAGATACTTTAAAGTAACACTGCGGGGAACACACCCCATGGGTCTCAAATCTCCAGGTACAAGGGCATCTTCCTACATCAAAACATGCATGGGAAACCCAGAAGATGGTATGCCGTGAGATCGGGAAAGGTTTCTAAAACGCACCTCATTTCTCCTCTCCTTGTGCTCGGGTTCGCCATTCCAGCCGCTTGACTAACCATCTCCCTACTTGGAGAATCAGCACCTTTAACCTCCTGATTGTACAGGTTGCAATTTGTCCTGAGGATGAACGGGAAGACGGGCAACCAACGAGAGACTAGCCCTAGGTGTTGGGACAGGCACAGGCCACTCCATTTTCCCATCAGGAAGAAGAATGAACCACAGGCTCAGCCTGACCCCCAGAACCAAAATAGGGCCTGAAGCAATCCTGTGCTTTTGCGGCCAGCTCCCAAAAAAGCGAGTAGACAAATGGAGCTCAGGGACACTGCAATTCACAAACGTGCAGAGTTATAAATGATAACTCTCGTCCACAAATATATTGAGGGAAGGCAACGAAGAGGATTTGAAAGCAAGGCAGATTTGCAGGAAACAGATTTCAGGAGGTAGATTCGACTCGCCTTTAAAGCACATGAAAAGCGGCAAAACGTTGACTGTGATGCCCTTGGCCAAAAAGGGCGTATGCGTTTTTTCCTGAATATATTCAGGAAAAAACGCATACGCCGTTTTTGGCCAACCAAGCAAGCCGGAAGGGCAAATCAGCGCTACAAAGAAGTCTCGCTTGCCCTCGGTCAAAAGGGCCATGCTGAACAAACAGTAAAAACCAGAAAAGCAGGACAAGCCATGGAGACATGGGAGCCTTGCTACGCTGATGTGCGGGATGTAAATTGCCAACAGGCACTCTGGAGAAGAGTACGGTGTGTCCTGAAACAAGTAATAAACACAGCGTAGAGAGCATAGGGCACTTCCACTCATGGGCGTATAAATTGGGAAAACTAAAAATCAACAAGACACAGGCACCCTAAAGTTTACGGCTGCTCTGTTTCCAAGAACCTCCGCTTCGGTACACCTTCAATATCCCAGGAAAGAGAAAAATGGATAAAGAAATGGTGGTACTTGGCACAATGGAATATCACTCAGCCATGAAATCAATGTCATAAGGCTAGTTAGCAGCATGATGAGTGGATTTAGGTACGATGATTCTAAGTGAAATAAGTCACACAGAAAAAGACACTTATCCTAAGATATCGCTTATAGAGGGAATGTCAAAATCGCTACACTTGAACTGAATTACAAAAGAGAACAGAGTCACACCTTTAGAAGAAACACTATGGCTGCTTAACGGGAAAGGTGAGGTGCGGTGATGCATAAAACAAGGGTTTGAAATTAGCTCAGACACCGCTCCATAAGCCAAATATGTAATAGACAAGGTCTACTCCCTGCTCAGTGAACTGGACTCAACACCCCCTAGTCACCGCACAAGAATATATCTGACTAGTAAGAATCTGAAAACCTATGTATCGATATCTCTCTGCAAGTGAATCAAGAGGGTGTAAAGCGGCATCAACACAGCAGGGAAAAGCAGCCAAGCCCGATTCTAAACATAAATTACTTTAAAAAACCCACAAAACAAAGACAGTGAAAGAGAGAGAAATTCTTACAAAATCCGTTCAGGGTCTATGATGCAACCTGGATTGACCATATCTAGACCCACAGCTGGATGAGACATAAGGCTGGACACTCTTGGGGCTGAAAGGATTGGTGAGGTTGGGTGAGCAAACGCAGATACTTTAAAGTAACACTGCGGGGTACACACCCCATGGGTCTCAAATCTCCAGGTACAAGGGCATCTTCCTACATCAAAACATGCATGGGAAACCCAGAAGATGGTATGCCGTGAGATCAGGAAAGGTTTCTAAAACGCACCTCATTTCTCCTCTCCTTGTGCTCGGGTTCGCCATTCCAGCCGCTTGACTAACCATCTCCCTACTTGGAGAATCAGCACCTTTAACCTCCTGTTTCGTACAGGTTGCAATTTGTCCTGAGGATGAACGGGAAGACGGGCAACCAACGAGAGACTAGCCCTAGGTGTTGGGACAGGCACAGGCCACTCCATTTTCCCATCAGGAAGAAGAATGAACCACAGGCTCAGCCTGACCCCCAGAACCAAAATAGGGCCTGAAGCAATCCTGTGCTTTTGCGGCCAGCTCCCAAAAAAGCGAGTAGACAAATGGAGCTCAGGGACACTGCAATTCACAAACGTGCAGAGTTATAAATGAGAACTCTCGTCCACAAATATATTGAGGGAAGGCAACGAAGAGGATTTGAAAGCAAGGCAGATTTGCAGGAAACAGATTTCAGGAGGTAGATTCGACTCGCCTTTAAAGCACATGAAAAGCGGCAAAACGTTGACAATGATGCCCTTAGCCAAAAAGGGCGTATGCGTTTTTTCCTGAATATATTCAGGAAAAAACGCATACGCCGTTTTTGGCCAACCAAGCAAGCCGGAAGGGCAAATCAGCGCTACAAAGAAGTCTCGCTTGCCCTCGGTCAAAAGGGCCATGCTGAACAAAGTGTAAAAACCAGAAAAGCAGGACAGGCCATGGAGACATGGGAGCCTTGCTACGCTGATGGGCGGGATGTAAATTGCCAACAGGCACTCTGGAGAAGAGTACGGTGTGTCCTGAAACAAGTAATAAACACAGCGTAGAGAGCATAGGGCACTTCCACTCATGGGCGTATAAATTGGGAAAACTAAGAATCAACAAGACACAGGCACCCTAAAGTTTACGGCTGCTCTGTTTCCAAGAACCTCCGCTTCGGTACACCTTCAATATCCCAGGAAAGAGAAAAATGGATAAAGAAATGGTGGTACTTGGCACAATGGAATATCACTCAGCCATGAAATCAATGTCATAAGGCTAGTTAGCAGCATGATGAGTGGATTTAGGTACGATGATTCTAAGTGAAATAAGTCACACAGAAAAAGACACTTATCCTAAGATATCGCTTATAGAGGGAATGTCAAAATCGCTACACTTGAACTGAATTACAAAACAGAACAGAGTCACACCTTTAGAAGACACACTATGGCTGCTTAACGGGAAAGGTGAGGTGGGGTGATGCATAAAACAAGGGTTTGAAATTAGCTCAGAGACCGCTCCATAAGCCAAATATGTAATAGACAAGGCCTACTCCCTGCTCAGTGAACTGGACTCAACACACCCTAGTCACCACACAAGAATATATCTGACTAGTAAGAATCTGAAAACTTATGTATCGATATCTCTCTGCAAGTGAATCAAGTGGGTGTAAAGCGGCATCAACACAGCAGGGAAAAGCAGCCAAGCCCAATTCTAAACATAAATTACTTTAAAAAACCCACAAAACAAAGACAGTGAAAGAGAGAGAAATTATTACAAAATCCGTTCAGGGTCTATGATGCAACCTGGATTGACCATATCTAGACCCACAGCTGGATGAGACATAAGGCTGGACACTCTTGGGGCTGAGAGGATTGGTGAGGTTGGGTGAGCAAACGCAGATACTTTAAAGTAACACTGCGGGGAACACACCCCATGGGTCTCAAATCTCCAGGTACAAGGGCATCTTCCTACATCAAAACATGCATGGGAAACCCAGAAGATGGTATGCCATGAGATCGGGAAAGGTTTCTAAAACGCACCTCATTTCTCCTCTCCTTGTGCTCGAGTTCGCCATTCCAGCCGCTTGACTAACCATCTCCCTACTTGGAGAATCAGCACCTTTAACCTCCTGTTTCTTACAGGTTGCAATTTGTCCTGAGGATGAACGGGAAGACGCGGAACCAACGAGAGACGAGCCCTAGGTGTTGGGACAGGCATAGGTCACTCCATTTTCCCATCAGGAAGAAGAATGAACCACAGGCTCAGCCTGCCCCCCAGAACCAAAATAGGGCCTGAAGCAATCCTGCGCTTTTGCGGCCAGCTCCCAAAAAAGCGAGGAGACAAATGGAGCTCAGGGGCACTGCAATTCACAAACGTGCAGAGTTATAAATGAGAACTCTCGTCCACAAATATATTGAGGGAAGGCAACGAAGAGGATTTGAAAGCAAGGCAGATTTGCAGGAAACAGATTTCAGGAGGTAGATTCGACTCGCCTTTAAAGCACATGAAAAGCGGCAAAACGTTGACAATGATGCCCTTGGCCAAAAAGGGCGTATGCGTTTTTTCCTGAATATATTCAGGAAAAAACGCATACGCCCTTTTTGGCCAACCAAGCAAGCCGGAAGGGCAAATCAGCGCTACAAAGAAGTCTCGCTTGCCCTCGGTCAAAAGGGCCATGCTGAACAAAGTGTAAAAATCAGAAAAGCAGGACAGGCCATGGAGACATGGGAGCCTTGCTACGCTGATGGGCGGGATGTAAATTGCCAACAGGCACTCTGGAGAAGAGTACGGTGTGTCCTGAAACAAGTAATAAACACAGCGTAGAGAGCATAGGGCACTTCCACTCATGGGCGTATAAATTGGGAAAACTAAAAATCAACAAGACACAGGCACCCTAAAGTTTACGGCTGCTCTCTTTCCAAGAACCTCCACTTCGGTACACCTTCAATATCCCAGGAAAGAGAAAAATGGATAAAGAAATGGTGGTACTTGGCACAATGGAATATCACTCAGCCATGAAATCAATGTCATAAGGCTAGTTAGCAGCATGATGAGTGGATTTAGGTACGATGATTCTAAGTGAAATAAGTCACACAGAAAAAGACACTTATCCTAAGATATCGCTTATAGAGGGAATGTCAAAATGGCTACACTTGAACTGAATTACAAAACAGAACAGAGTCACACCTTTAGAAGACACACTATGGCTACTTAACGGGAAAGGTGAGGTGGGGTGATGCATAAAACAAGGGTTTGAAATTAGCTCAGAGACCGCTCCATAAGCCAAATATGTAATAGACAAGGCCTACTCCCTGCTCAGTGAACTGGACTCAACACACCCTAGTCACCACACAAGAATATATCTGACTAGTAAGAATCTGAAAACCTATGTATCGATATCTCTCTGCAAGTGAATCAAGAGGGTGTAAAGCGGCATCAACACAACATGGAAAAGCATCAAGCCCGATTGTAAACATAAATTACTTTAAAAAACCCACAAAACAAAGACAGTGAAAGAGAGAGAAATTCTTACAAAATCCGTTCAGGGTCTATGATGCAACCTGGATTGACCATATCTAGACCCACAGCTGGATGAGACATAAGGCTGGACACTCTTGGGGCTGAGAGGATTGGTGAGGTTGGGTGAGCAAACGCAGATAATTTAAAGTAACACTGCGGGGAACACACCCCATGGGTCTCAAATCTCCAGGTACAAGGGCATCTTCCTACATCAAAACATGCATGGGAAACCCAGAAGATGGTATGCCATGAGATCGGGAAAGGTTTCTAAAACGCACCTCATTTCTCCTCTCCTTGTGCTCGGGTTCGCCATTCCAGCCGCTTGACTAACCATCTCCCTACTTGGAGAATCAGCACCTTTAACCTCCTGATTGTACAGGTTGCAATTTGTCCTGAGGATGAATGGGAAGACGCAGAACCAACGAGATACGAGCCCTAGGTGTTGGGACAGGCATAGGTCACTCCATTTTCCCATCAGGAAGAAGAATGAACCACAGGCTCAGCCTGCCCCCCAGAACCAAAATAGGGCCTGAAGCAATCCTGCGCTTTTGCGGCCAGCTCCCTAAAAAGCGAGGAGACAAATGGAGCTCAGGGGCACTGCAATTCACAAACGTGCAGAGTTATAAATGAGAACTCTCGTCCACAAATATATTGAGGGAAGGCAACGAAGAGGATTTGAAAGCAAGGCAGATTTGCAGGAAACAGATTTCAGGAGGTAGATTCGACTCGCCTTTAAAGCACATGAAAAGCGGCAAAACGTTGACAATGATGCCCTTGGCCAAAAAGGGCGTATGCGTTTTTTCCTGAATATATTCAGGAAAAAACGCATACGCCCTTTTTGGCCAACCAAGCAAGCCGGAAGGGCAAATCAGCGCTACAAAGAAGTCTCGCTTGCCCTCGGTCAAAAGGGCCATGCTGAACAAAGTGTAAAAACCAGAAAAGCAGGACAGGCCATGGAGACATGGGAGCCTTGCTACGCTGATGGGCGGGATGTAAATTGCCAAAAGGCACTCTGGAGAAGAGTACGGTGTGTCCTGAAACAAGTAATAAACACAGCGTTGAGAGCATAGGGCACTTCCACTCATGGGCATATAAATTGGGAAAACTAAGAATCAACAAGACACAGGCACCCTAAAGTTTACGGCTGCTCTGTTTCCAAGAACCTCCGCTTCGGTACACCTTCAATATCCCAGGAAAGAGAAAAATGGATAAAGAAATGGTGGTACTTGGCACAATGGAATATCACTCAGCCATGAAATCAATGTCATAAGGCTAGTTAGCAGCATGATGAGTGGATTTAGGTACGATGATTCTAAGTGAAATAAGTCACACAGAAAAAGACACTTATCCTAAGATATCGCTTATAGAGGGAATGTCAAAATCGCTACACTTGAACTGAATTACAAAACAGAACAGAGTCACACCTTTAGAAGACACACTATGGCTGCTTAACGGGAAAGGTGAGGTGGGGTGATGCATAAAACAAGGGTTTGAAATTAGCTCAGAGACCGCTCCATAAGCCAAATATGTAATAGACAAGGCCTACTCCCTGCTCAGTGAACTGGACTCAACACACCCTAGACACCACACAAGAATATATCTGACTAGTAAGAATCTGAAAACTTATGTATCGATATCTCTCTGCAAGTGAATCAAGTGGGTGTAAAGCGGCATCAACACAGCAGGGAAAAGCAGCCAAGCCCAATTCTAAACATAAATTACTTTAAAAAACCCACAAAACAAAGACAGTGAAAGAGAGAGAAATTCTTACAAAATCCGTTCAGGGTCTATGATGCAACCTGGATTGACCATATCTAGACCCACAGCTGGATGAGACATAAGGCTGGACACTCTTGGGGCTGAGAGGATTGGTGAGGTTGGGTGAGCAAACGCAGATACTTTAAAGTAACACTGCGGGGAACACACCCCATGGGTCTCAAATCTCCAGGTACAAGGGCATCTTCCTACATCAAAACATGCATGGGAAACCCAGAAGATGGTATGCCATGAGATCGGGAAAGGTTTCTAAAACGCACCTCATTTCTCCTCTCCTTGTGCTCGAGTTCGCCATTCCAGCCGCTTGACTAACCATCTCCCTACTTGGAGAATCAGCACCTTTAACCTCCTGTTTCTTACAGGTTGCAATTTGTCCTGAGGATGAACGGGAAGACGCGGAACCAACGAGAGACGAGCCCTAGGTGTTGGGACAGGCATAGGTCACTCCATTTTCCCATCAGGAAGAAGAATGAACCACAGGCTCAGCCTGCCCCCCAGAACCAAAATAGGGCCTGAAGCAATCCTGCGCTTTTGCGGCCAGCTCCCAAAAAAGCGAGGAGACAAATGGAGCTCAGGGGCACTGCAATTCACAAACGTGCAGAGTTATAAATGAGAACTCTCGTCCACAAATATATTGAGGGAAGGCAACGAAGAGGATTTGAAAGCAAGGCAGATTTGCAGGAAACAGATTTCAGGAGGTAGATTCGACTCGCCTTTAAAGCACATGAAAAGCGGCAAAACGTTGACAATGATGCCCTTGGCCAAAAAGGGCGTATGCGTTTTTTCCTGAATATATTCAGGAAAAAACGCATACGCCCTTTTTGGCCAACCAAGCAAGCCGGAAGGGCAAATCAGCGCTACAAAGAAGTCTCGCTTGCCCTCGGTCAAAAGGGCCATGCTGAACAAACAGTAAAAACCAGAAAAGCAGGACAGGCCATGGAGACATGGGAGCCTTGCTACGCTGATGGGCGGGATGTAAATTGCCAACAGGCACTCTGGAGAAGAGTACGGTGTGTCCTGAAACAAGTAATAAACACAGCGTAGAGAGCATAGGGCACTTCCACTCATGGGCGTATAAATTGGGAAAACTAAAAATCAACAAGACACAGGCACCCTAAAGTTTACGGCTGCTCTGTTTCCAAGAACCTCCACTTCGGTACACCTTCAATATCCCAGGAAAGAGAAAAATGGATAAAGAAATGGTGGTACTTGGCACAATGGAATATCACTCAGCCATGAAATCAATGTCATAAGGCTAGTTAGCAGCATGATGAGTGGATTTAGGTACGATGATTCTAAGTGAAATAAGTCACACAGAAAAAGACACTTATCCTAAGATATCGCTTATAGAGGGAATGTCAAAATGGCTACACTTGAACTGAATTACAAAACAGAACAGAGTCACACCTTTAGAAGACACACTATGGCTACTTAACGGGAAAGGTGAGGTGGGGTGATGCATAAAACAAGGGTTTGAAATTAGCTCAGAGACCGCTCCATAAGCCAAATATGTAATAGACAAGGCCTACTCCCTGCTCAGTGAACTGGACTCAACACACCCAAGTCACCACACAAGAATATATCTGACTAGTAAGAATCTGAAAACCTATGTATCGATATCTCTCTGCAAGTGAATCAAGAGGGTGTAAAGCGGCATCAACACAACATGGAAAAGCATCAAGCCCGATTCTAAACATAAATTACTTTAAAAAACCCACAAAACAAAGACAGTGAAAGAGAGAGAAATTCTTACAAAATCCGTTCAGGGTCTATGATGCAACCTGGATTGACCATATCTAGACCCACAGCTGGATGAGACATAAGGCTGGACACTCTTGGGGCTGAGAGGATTGGTGAGGTTGGGTGAGCAAACGCAGATAATTTAAAGTAACACTGCGGGGAACACACCCCATGGGTCTCAAATCTCCAGGTACAAGGGCATCTTCCTACATCTAAACATGCATGGGAAACCCAGAAGATGGTATGCCATGAGATCGGGAAAGGTTTCTAAAACGCACCTCATTTCTCCTCTCCTTGTGCTCGGGTTCGCCATTCCAGCCGCTTGACTAACCATCTCCCTACTTGGAGAATCAGCACCTTTAACCTCCTGATTGTACAGGTTGCAATTTGTCCTGAGGATGAATGGGAAGACGCAGAACCAACGAGATACGAGCCCTAGGTGTTGGGACAGGCATAGGTCACTCCATTTTCCCATCAGGAAGAAGAATGAACCACAGGCTCAGCCTGCCCCCCAGAACCAAAATAGGGCCTGAAGCAATCCTGCGCTTTTGCGGCCAGCTCCCTAAAAAGCGAGGAGACAAATGGAGCTCAGGGGCACTGCAATTCACAAACGTGCAGAGTTATAAATGAGAACTCTCGTCCACAAATATATTGAGGGAAGGCAACGAAGAGGATTTGAAAGCAAGGCAGATTTGCAGGAAACAGATTTCAGGAGGTAGATTCGACTCGCCTTTAAAGCACATGAAAAGCGGCAAAACGTTGACAATGATGCCCTTGGCCAAAAAGGGCGTATGCGTTTTTTCCTGAATATATTCAGGAAAAAACGCATACGCCCTTTTTGGCCAACCAAGCAAGCCGGAAGGGCAAATCAGCGCTACAAAGAAGTCTCGCTTGCCCTCGGTCAAAAGGGCCATGCTGAACAAAGTGTAAAAACCAGAAAAGCAGGACAGGCCATGGAGACATGGGAGCCTTGCTACGCTGATGGGCGGGATGTAAATTGCCAAAAGGCACTCTGGAGAAGAGTACGGTGTGTCCTGAAACAAGTAATAAACACAGCGTAGAGAGCATAGGGCACTTCCACTCATGGGCGTATAAATTGGGAAAAGTAAAAATCAACAAGACACAGGCACCCTAAAGTTTACGGCTGCTCTGTTTCCAAGAACCTCCACTTCGGTACACCATCAATGTCCCAGGAAAGAGAAAAATGGATAAAGAAATGGTGGTACTTGGCACAATGGAATATCACTCAGCCATGAAATCAATGTCATAAGGCTAGTTAGCAGCATGATGAGTGGATTTAGGTACGATGATTCTAAGTGAAATAAGTCACACAGAAAAAGACACTTATCCTAAGATATCGCTTATAGAGGGAATGTCAAAATCGCTACACTTGAACTGAATTACAAAAGAGAACAGAGTCACACCTTTAGAAGACACACTATGGCTGCTTAACGGGAAAGGTGAGGTGGGGTGATGCATAAAACAAGGGTTTGAAATTAGCTCAGACACCGCTCCATAAGCCAAATATGTAATAGACAAGGCCTACTCCCTGCTCAGTGAACTGGACTCAACACACCCTAGTCACCACACTAGTAAGAATCTGAAAACCTATGTATCGATATCTCTCTGCAAGTGAATCAAGAGGGTGTAAAGCGGCATCAACACAGCAGGGAAAAGCAGCCAAGACCGATTCTAAACGTAAATTACTTTAAAAAACCCACAAAACAAAGACCGTGAAAGAGAGAGAAATTCTTACGAAATCCGTTCAGGGTCTATGATGCAAACTGGATTGACCATATCTAGACCAACAGCTGGATGAGACATAAGGCTGGACACTCTTGGGGCTAAGAGGATTGGTGAGTTTGGGTGAGCAAACGCAGATACTTTAAAGTAACACTGCGGGGAACACACCCCATGGGTCTCAAATCTCCAGGTACAAGGGCATCTTCCTACATCAAAACATGCATGGGAAACCCAGAAGATGGTATGCCATGAGATCGGGAAAGGTTTCTAAAATGCACCTCATTTCTCCTCTCCTTGTGCTCGGGTTCACCATTCCAGCTGCTTGACTAACCATCTCCCTACTTGGAGAATCAGCACCTTTAACCTCCTGATTGTACAGGTTGCAATTTGTCCTGAGGATGAACGTGAAGACGGGGAACCAACGAGAGACGAGCCCTAGGTGTTGGGACAGGCATAGGTCACTCCATTTTCCCATCAGGAAGAAGAATGAACCACAGGCTCAGCCTGCCCCCCAGAACCAAAATAGGGCCTGAAGCAATCCTGCGCTTTTGCGGCCAGCTCCCAAAAAAGCGAGGAGACAAATGGAGCTCAGGGGCACTGCAATTCACAAACGTGCAGAGTTATAAATGAGAACTCTCGTCCACAAATATATTGAGGGAAGGCAACGAAGAGGATTTGAAAGCAAGGCAGATTTGCAGGAAACAGATTTCAGGAGGTAGATTCGACTCGCCTTTAAAGCACATGAAAAGCGGCAAAACGTTGACAATGATGCCCTTGGCCAAAAAGGGCGTATGCGTTTTTTCCTGAATATATTCAGGAAAAAACGCATACGCCCTTTTTGGCCAACCAAGCAAGCCGGAAGGGCAAATCAGCGCTACAAAGAAGTCTCGCTTGCCCTCGGTCAAAAGGGCCATGCTGAACAAAGTGTAAAAACCAGAAAAGCAGGACAGACCATGGAGACATGGGAGCCTTGCTACGCTGATGGGCGGGATGTAAATTGCCAACAGGCACTCTGGAGAAGAGTACGGTGTGTCCTGAAACAAGTAATAAACACAGCGTAGAGAGCATAGGGCAATTCCACTCATGGGCGTATAAATTGGGAAAACTAAAAATCAACAAGACACAGGCACCCTAAAGTTTACGGCTGCTCTGTTTCCAAGAATCTCCGCTTCGGTACACCTTCAATGTCCCAGGAAAGAGAAAAATGGATAAAGAAATGGTGGTACTTGGCACAATGGAATATCACTCAGCCATGAAATCAATGTCATAAGGCTAGTTAGAAGCATGATGAGTGGATTTAGGTACGATGATTCTAAGTGAAATAAGTCACACAGAAAAAGACACTTATCCTAAGATATCGCTTATAGAGGGAATGTCAAAATCGCTACACTTGAACTGAATTACAAAACAGAACAGAGGCACACCTTTAGAAGACAAACTATGGCTGCTTAACCGGAAAGGTGAGGTGGGGTGATGCATAAAACAAGGGTTTGAAATTAGCTCAGACACCGCTCCATAAGCCAAATATGTACTAGACAAGGCCTACTCCCTGCTCAGTGAACTGGACTCAACACCCCCTAGTCACCGCACAATAATATATCTGAATAGTATGAATCTGAAAACCTATGTATCGATATCTCTCTGAAAGTGAATCAAGAGGGTGTAAAGCGGCATAAACACAGCAGGGAAAAGCAGCCAAACCCCATTCTAAACATACATTACTTTAAAAAACCCACAAAGCAAAGACAGTGAAAGAGAGAGAAATTCTTACAAAATCCGTTCAGGGTCTCTGATGCAACCTGGATTGACCATATCTAGACCCACAGCTGGATGAGACATAAGGCTGGACACTCTTGGGGCTGAGCGGATTGGTGAGGTTGGGTGAGAAATGCAGATACTTTAAAGTAACACTGCTGGGAACACACCCCATGGGTCTCAAATCTCCAGGTACAAGGGCATCTTCCTACATCAAAACATGCATGGGAAACCCAGAAGATGGTATGCCATGAGATCGGGAAAGGTTTCTAAAACGCACCTCATTTCTCCTCTCCTTGTGCTCGGGTTCGCCATTCCAGCCACTTGACTAACCATCTCCCTACTTGGAGAATCAGCACCTTTAACCTCCTGATTGTACAGGTTGCAATTTGTCCTGAGGATGAACGGGAAGACGCGGAACCAACGAGAGACGAGCCCTAGGTGTTGGGAGAGGCATAGGTCACTCCATTTTCCCATCAGGAAGAAGAATGAACCACAGGCTCAGCCTGCCCCCCAGAACCAAAATAGGGCCTGAAGCAATCCTGCGCTTTTGCGGCCAGCTCCCAAAAAAGCGAGGAGACAAATGGAGCTCAGGGGCACTGCAATTCACAAACGTGCAGAGTTATAAATGAGAACTCTCGTCCACAAATATATTGAGGGAAGGCAACGAAGAGGATTTGAAAGCAAGGCAGATTTGCAGGAAACAGATTTCAGGAGGTAGATTCGACTCGCCTTTAAAGCACATGAAAAGCGGCAAAACGTTGACAATGATGCCCTTGGCCAAAAAGGGCGTATGCGTTTTTTCCTGAATATATTCAGGAAAAAACGCATACGCCCTTTTTGGCCAACCAAGCAAGCCGGAAGGGCAAATCAGCGCTACAAAGAAGTCTCGCTTGCCCTCGGTCAAAAGGGCCATGCTGAACAAAGTGTAAAAATCAGAAAAGCAGGACAGGCCATGGAGACATGGGAGCCTTGCTACGCTGATGGGCGGGATGTAAATTGCCAACAGGCACTCTGGAGAAGAGTACGGTGTGTCCTGAAACAAGTAATAAACACAGCGTAGAGAGCATAGGGCACTTCCACTCATGGGCGTATAAATTGGGAAAACTAAAAATCAACAAGACACAGGCACCCTAAAGTTTACGGCTGCTCTGTTTCCAAGAATCTCCGCTTCGGTACACCTTCAATATCCCAGGAAAGAGAAAAATGGATAAAGAAATGGTGGTACTTGGCACAATGGAATATCACTCAGCCATGAAATCAATGTCATAAGGCTAGTTAGCAGCATGATGAGTGGATTTAGGTACGATGATTCTAAGTGAAATAAGTCACACAGAAAAAGGCACTTATCCTAAGATATCGTTTATAGAGGGAATGCCAAAATCGCTACACTTGAACGGAATTACAAAACAGAACAGAGGCACACCTTTAGAAGACACACTATGGCTACTTAACCGGAAAGGTGAGGTGGGGTGATGCATAAAACAAGGGTTTGAAATTAGCTCAGACACCGCTCCATAAGCCAAATATGTACTAGACAAGGCCTACTCCCTGCTCAGTGAACTGGACTCAACACCCCCTAGTCACCGCACAAGAATATATCTGACTAGTATGAATCTCAAAAACCTATGTATCGATATCTCTCTGCAAGTGAATCAAGAGTGTGTAAAGCGGCATAAACACAGCAGGGAAAAGCAGCCAAACCCCATTCTAAACATACATTACTTTAAAAAACCCACAAAGCAAAGACAGTGAAAGAGAGAGAAATTCTTACAAAATCCGTTCAGGGTATCTGATGCAACCTGGATTGACCATATCTAGACCCACAGCTGGATGAGACATAAGGCTGGACACTCTTGGGGCTGAGAGGATTGGTGAGGTTGGGTGAGCAAATGCAGATCCTTTAAAGTAATACCGCGGGGTACCCACCCCATGGGTCTCAAATCTCCAGGTACAAGGGAATCTTCCTACATCAAAACATGCATGGGAAACCCAGAAGATGGTATGCCGTGAGATCGGGAAAGGTTTCTAAAACGCACCTCATTTCTCCTCTCCTTGTGCTCGGGTTCGCCATTCCAGCCTCTTGACTAACCATCTCCCTACTTGGAGAATCAGCACCTTTAACCTCCAGTTTCGTCCAGGTTGTAATTTGTCCTGAGGATGAACGGGAAGACGGGGAACCAACGAGAGACTAGCCCTAGGTGTTGGGACAGGCACAGGTCACTCCATTTTCCCATCAGGAAGAAGAATGAACCACAGGCTCAGCCTGCCCCCCAGAACCAAAATAGGGCCTGAAGCAATCCTGCGCTTTTGCGGCCAGTTCCCAAAAAAGCGAGGAGACAAATGGAGCTCAGGGGCACTGCAATTCACAAACGTGCAGAGTTATAAATGAGAACTCTCGTCCACAAATATATTGAGGGAAGGCAACGAAGAGGATTTGAAAGCAAGGCAGATTTGCAGGAAACAGATTTCAGGAGGTAGATTCGACTCGCCTTTAAAGCACATGAAAAGCGGCAAAACGTTGACAATGATGCCCTTGGCCAAAAAGGGCGTATGCGTTTTTTCCTGAATATATTCAGGAAAAAACGCATACGCCCTTTTTGGCCAACCAAGCAAGCCGGAAGGGCAAATCAGCGCTACAATGAAGTCTCGCTTGCCCTCGGTCAAAAGGGCCATGCTGAAAAAAGTGTAAAAATCAGAAAAGCAGGACAGGCCATGGAGACATGGGAGCCTTGCTACGCTGATGGGCGGGATGTAAATTGCCAACAGGCACTCTGGAGAAGAGTACGGTGTGTCCTGAAACAAGTAATAAACACAGCGTAGAGAGCATAGGGCACTTCCACTCATGGGCGTATAAATTGGGAAAACTAAAAATCAACAAGACACAGGCACCCTAAAGTTTACGGCTGCTCTGTTTCCAAGAACCTCCGCTTCGGTACACCTTCAATATCCCAGGAAAGAGAAAAATGGATAAAGAAATGGTGGTACTTGGCACAATGGAATATCACTCAGCCATGAAATCAATGTCATAAGGCTAGTTAGCAGCATGATGAGTGGATTTAGGTACGATGATTCTAAGTGAAATAAGTCACACAGAAAAAGACACTTATCCTAAGATATCGCTTTTAGGGGGAATGTCAAAATCGTTACACTTGAACTGAATTACAAAACAGAACATAGTCACACCTTTAGAAGACACACTATGGCTGCTTAACGGGAAAGGTGAGGTGGGGTGATGCATAAAACAAGGGTTTGAAATTAGCTCAGAGACCGCTCCATAAGCCAAATATGTACTAGACAAGGCCTACTCCCTGCTCAGTGAACTGGACTCAACACACCCTAGTCACCACACAAGAATATATCTGACTAGTAAGAATCTGAAAACCTATGTATCGATATCTCTCTGCAAGTGAATCAAAAGGGTGTAAAGCGGCATCAACACAGCAGGGAAAAGCAGCCAAGCCCGATTCTAAACATACATTACTTTAAAAAACCCACAAAAGAAAGACAGTGAAAGAGACAGAAATTCTTACAAAATCCGTTCAGGGTCTATGATGCAACCTGGATTGACCATATCTAGACCCACAGCTGGATGAGACATAAGGCTGGACACTCTTGGGGCTGAGCGGATTGGTGAGGTTGGGTGAGAAATGCAGATACTTTAAAGTAACACTGCTGGGAACACACCCCATGGGTCTCAAATCTCCAGGTACAAGGGCATCTTCCTACATCAAAACATGCATGGGAAACCCAGAAGATGGTATGCCATGAGATCGGGAAAGGTTTCTAAAACGCACCTCATTTCTCCTCTCCTTGTGCTCGGGTTCGCCATTCCAGCCACTTGACTAACCATCTCCCTACTTGGAGAATCAGCACCTTTAACCTCCTGATTGTACAGGTTGCAATTTGTCCTGAGGATGAACGGGAAGACGCGGAACCAATGAGAGATGAGCCCTAGGTGTTGGGACAGGCATAGGTCACTCCATTTTCCCATCAGGAAGAAGAATGAACCACAGGTTCAGCCTGCCCCCCAGAACCAAAATAGGGCCTGAAGCAATCCTGCGCTTTTGCGGCCAGCTCCCAAAAAAGCGAGGAGACAAATGGAGCTCAGGGGCACTGCAATTCACAAACGTGCAGAGTTATAAATGAGAACTCTCGTCCACAAATATATTGAGGGAAGGCAACGAAGAGGATTTGAAAGCAAGGCAGATTTGCAGGAAACAGATTTCAGGAGGTAGATTCGACTCGCCTTTAAAGCACATGAAAAGCAGCAAAACGTTGACAATGATGCCCTTGGCCAAAAAGGGCGTATGCGTTTTTTCCTGAATATATTCAGGAAAAAACGCATACGCCCTTTTAGGCCAAGCAAGCAAGCCGGAAGGGCAAATCAGCGCTACAAAGAAGTCTCGCTTGCCCTCTTTCAAAAGGGCCATGCTGAAGAAAGTGTAAAAACCAGAAAAGCAGGACAGGCCATGGAGACATGGGAGCCTTGCTACGCTGATGGGCGGGATGTAAATTGCCAACAGGCACTCTGGAGAAGAGTACGGTGTGTCCTGAAACAAGTAATAAACACAGCGTAGAGAGCATAGGGCACTTCCACTCATGGGCGTATAAATTGGGAAAACTAAAAATCAACAAGACACAGGCACCCTAAAGTTTACGGCTGCTCTGTTTCCAAGAATCTCCGCTTCGGTACACTTTCAATATCCCAGGAAAGAGAAAAATGGATAAAGAAATGGTGGTACTTGGCACAATGGAATATCACTCAGCCATGAAATCAATGTCATAAGGCTAGTTAGCAGCATGATGAGTGGATTTAGGTACGATGATTCTAAGTGAAATAAGTCACACAGAAAAAGGCACTTATCCTAAGATATCACTTATATAGGGAATGCCAAAATCGCTACACTTGAACTGAATTACAAAACAGAACAGAGGCACACCTTTAGAAGACACACTATGGCTACCTAACCGGAAAGGTGAGGTGGGGTGATGCATAAAACAAGGGTTTGAAATTAGCTCAGAGACCGCTCCATAAGCCAAATATGTACTAGACAAGGCCTACTCCCTGCTCAGTGAACTGGACTCAACACCCCCTAGTCACCGCACAAGAATATATCTGACTAGTATGAATCTCAAAAACCTATGTATCGATATCTCTCTGCAAGTGAATCAAGAGGGTGTAAAGCGGCATAAACGCAGCAGGGAAAAGCAGCCAAACCCCATTCTAAACATACATTACTTTAAAAAACCCACAAAGCAAAGACAGTGAAAGAGAGAGAAATTCTTACAAAATCCGTTCAGGGTATCTGATGCAACCTGGATTGACCATATCTAGACCCACAGCTGGATGAGACATAAGGCTGGACACTCTTGGGGCTGAGAGGATTGGTGAGGTTGGGTGAGCAAATGCAGATACTTTAAAGTAATACCGCGGGGTACCCACCCCATGGGTCTCAAATCTCCAGGTACAAGGGAATCTTCCTACATCAAAACATGCATGGGAAACCCAGAAGATGGTATGCCGTGAGATCGGGAAAGGTTTCTAAAACGCACCTCATTTCTCCTCTCCTTGTGCTAGGGTTCGCCATTCCAGCCGCTTGACTAACCATCCCCCTACTTGGAGAATCAGCACCTTTAACCTCCAGTTTCGTCCAGGTTGCAATTTGTCCTGAGGATGAACGGGAAGACGGGGAACCAACGAGAGACTAGCCCTAGGTGTTGGGACAGGCACAGGTCACTCCATTTTCCCATCAGGAAGAAGAATGAACCACAGGCTCAGCCTGCCCCCCAGAACCAAAATAGGGCCTGAAGCAATCCTGCGCTTTTGCGGCCAGCTCCCAAAAAAGCGAGGAGACAAATGGAGCTCAGGGGCACTGCAATTCACAAACGTGCAGAGTTATAAATGAGAACTCTCGTGCACAAATATATTGAGGGAAGGCAACGAAGAGGATTTGAAAGCAAGGCAGATTTGCAGGAAACAGATTTCAGGAGGTAGATTCGACTCGCCTTTAAAGCACATGAAAAGCGGCAAAACGTTGACAATGATGCCCTTGGCCAAAAAGGGCGTATGCGTTTTTTCCTGAATATATTCAGGAAAAAACGCATACGCCCTTTTTGGCCAACCAAGCAAGCCGGAAGGGCAAATCAGCGCTACAAAGAAGTCTCGCTTGCCCTCGGTCAAAAGGGCCATGCTGAACAAAGTGTAAAAACCAGAAAAGCAGGACAGGCCATGGAGACATGGGAGCCTTGCTACGCTGATGGGCGGGATGTAAATTGCCAACAGGCACTCTGGAGAAGAGTACGGTGTGTCCTGAAACAAGTAATAAACACAGCGTATAGAGCATAGGGCACTTCCACTCATGGGCGTATAAATTGGGAAAACTAAAAATCAACAAGACACAGGCACCCTAAAGTTTACGGCTGCTCTGTTTCCAAGAACCTCCGCTTCGGTACACCTTCAATATCCCAGGAAAGAGAAAAATGGATAAAGAAATGGTGGTACTTGGCACAATGGAATATCACTCAGCCATGAAATCAATGTCATAAGGCTAGTTAGCAGCATGATGAGTGGATTTAGGTACGATGATTCTAAGTGAAATAAGTCACACAGAAAAAGACACTTATCCTAAGATATCGCTTTTAGGGGGAATGTCAAAATCGCTACACTTGAACTGAATTACAAAACAGAACATAGTCACACCTTTAGAAGACACACTATGGCTGCTTAACGGGAAAGGTGAGGTGGGGTGATGCATAAAACAAGGGTTTGAAATTAGCTCAGAGACCGCTCCATAAGCCAAATATGTACTAGACAAGGCCTACTCCCTGCTCAGTGAACTGGACTCAACACACCCTAGTCACCACACAAGAATATATCTGACTAGTAAGAATCTGAAAACCTATGTATCGATATCTCTCTGCAAGTGAATCAAAAGGGTGTAAAGCGGCATCAACACAGCAGGGAAAAGCAGCCAAGCCCGATTCTAAACATGCATTACTTTAAAAAACCCACAAAAGAAAGACACTGAAAGAGACAGAAATTCTTACAAAATCCGTTCAGGGTCTATGATGCAACCTGGATTGACCATATCTAGACCCACAGCTGGATGAGACATAAGGCTGGACACTCTTGGGGCTGAGCGGATTGGTGAGGTTGGGTGAGAAATGCAGATACTTTAAAGTAACACTGCTGGGAACACACCCCATGGGTCTCAAATCTCCAGGTACAAGGGCATCTTCCTACATCAAAACATGCATGGGAAACCCAGAAGATGGTATGCCATGAGATCGGGAAAGGTTTCTAAAACGCACCTCATTTCTCCTCTCCTTGTGCTCGGGTTCGCCATTCCAGCCACTTGACTAACCATCTCCCTACTTGGAGAATCAGCACCTTTAACCTCCTGATTGTACAGGTTGCAATTTGTCCTGAGGATGAACGGGAAGACGCGGAACCAACGAGAGACGAGCCCTAGGTGTTGGGACAGGCATAGGTCACTCCATTTTCCCATCAGGAAGAAGAATGAACCACAGGCTCAGCCTGCCCCCCAGAACCAAAATAGGGCCTGAAGCAATCCTGCGCTTTTGCGGCCAGCTCCCAAAAAAGCGAGGAGACAAATGGAGCTCAGGGGCACTGCAATTCACAAACGTGCAGAGTTATAAATGAGAACTCTCGTCCACAAATATATTGAGGGAAGGCAACGAAGAGGATTTGAAAGCAAGGCAGATTTGCAGGAAACAGATTTCAGGAGGTAGATTCGACTCGCCTTTAAAGCACATGAAAAGCGGCAAAACGTTGACAATGATGCCCTTGGCCAAAAAGGGCGTATGCGTTTTTTCCTGAATATATTCAGGAAAAAACGCATACGCCCTTTTAGGCCAAGCAAGCAAGCCGGAAGGGCAAATCAGCGCTACAAAGAAGTCTCGCTTGCCCTCGGTCAAAAGGGCCATGCTAAACAAAGTGTAAAAACCAGAAAAGCAGGACAGGCCATGGAGACATGGGAGCCTTGCTACGCTGATGGGCGTGATGTAAATTGCCAACAGGCACTCTGGAGAAGAGTACGGTGTGTCCTGAAACAAGTAATAAACACAGCGTAGAGAGCATAGGGCACTTCCACTCATGGGCGTATAAATTGGGAAAACTAAAAATCAACAAGACACAGGCACCCTAAAGTTTACGGCTGCTCTGTTTCCAAGAATCTCCGCTTCGGTACACCTTCAATATCCCAGGAAAGAGAAAAATGGATAAAGAAATGGTGGTACTTGGCACAATGGAATATCACTCAGCCATGAAATCAATGTCATAAGGCTACTTAGCAGCATGATGAGTGGATTTAGGTACGATGATTCTAAGTGAAATAAGTCACACAGAAAAAGGCACTTATCCTAAGATATCGCTTATAGAGGGAATGCCAAAATCGCTACACTTGAACTGAATTACAAAACAGAACAGAGGCACACCTTTAGAAGACACACTATGGCTACTTAACCGGAAAGGTGAGGTGGGGTGATGCATAAAACAAGGGTTTGAAATTAGCTCAGACACCGCTCCATAAGCCAAATATGTACTAGACAAGGCCTACTCCCTGCTCAGTGAACTGGACTCAACACCCCCTAGTCACCGCACAAGAATATATCTGACTAGTATGAATCTCAAAAACCTATGTATCGATATCTCTCTGCAAGTGAATCAAGAGGGTGTAAAGCGGCATAAACACAGCAGGGAAAAGCAGCCAAACCCCATTCTAAACATACATTACTTTAAAAAACCCACAAAGCAAAGACAGTGAAAGAGAGAGAAATTCTTACAAAATCCGTTCAGGGTATCTGATGCAACCTGGATTGACCATATCTAGACCCACAGCTGGATGAGACATAAGGCTGGACACTCTTGGGGCTGAGAGGATTGGTGAGGTTGGGTGAGCAAATGCAGATACTTTAAAGTAATACCGCGGGGTACCCACCCCATGGTTCTCAAATCTCCAGGTACAAGGGAATCTTCCTACATCAAAACATGCATGGGAAACCCAGAAGATGGTATGCTGTGAGATCGGGAAAGGTTTCTAAAACGCACCTCATTTCTCCTCTCCTTGTGCTCGGGTTTGCCATTCCAGCCGCTTGACTAACCATCTCTCTACTTGGAGAATCAGCACCTTTAACCTCCTGATTCGTCCAGGTTGCAATTTGTCCTGAGGATGAACGGGAAGACGGGGAACCAACGAGAGACTAGCCCTAGGTGTTGGGACAGGCACAGGTCACTCCATTTTCCCATCAGGAAGAAGAATGAACCACAGGCTCAGCCTGCCCCCCAGAACCAAAATAGGGCCTGAAGCAATCCTGCGTTTTTGCGGCCAGCTCCCAAAAAAGCGAGGAGACAAATGGAGCTCAGGGGCACTGCAATTCACAAACGTGCAGAGTTATAAATGAGAACTCTCGTCCACAAATATATTGAGGGAAGGCAACGAAGAGGATTTGAAAGCAAGGCAGATTTGCAGGAAACAGATTTCAGGAGGTAGATTCGACTCGCCTTTAAAGCACATGAAAAGCGGCAAAACGTTGAGAATGATGCCCTTGGCCAAAAAGGGCGTATGCGTTTTTTCCTGAATATATTCAGGAAAAAACGCATACGCCCTTTTTGGCCAACCAAGCAAGCCAGAAGGGCAAATCAGCGCTACAAAGAAGTCTCGCTTGCCCTCGGTCAAAAGGGCCATGCTGAACAAACTGTAAAAACCAGAAAAGCAGGACAGGCCATGGAGACATGGGAGCCTTGCTACGCTGATGGGCGGGATGTAAATTGCCAACAGGCACTCTGGAGAAGAGTACGGTGTGTCCTGAAACAAGTAATAAACACAGCGTTGAGAACATAGGGCACTTCCACTCATGGGCATATAAATTGGGAAAACTAAAAATCAACAAGACACAGGCACCCTAAAGTTTACGGCTGCTCTGTTGCCAAGAACCTCCGCTTCGGTACACCTTCAATATCCCAGGAAAGAGAAAAATGGATAAAGAAATGGTGGTCCTTGACACAATGGAATATCACTCAGCCATGAAATCAATGTCATAAGGCTAGTTAGCAGCATGATGAGTGGATTTAGGTACGATGATTCTAAGTGAAATAAGTCACACAGTAAAAGGCCCTTCTCCTAAGATATCGCTTATTGAGGGAATGTCAAAATCGTTACACTTGAACTGAATTAAAAAACAGAACAGAGGCACACCTTTAGAAGACACACTATGGCTGCTTAACGGGAAAGGTGAGGTGGGGTGATGCATAAAACAAGGGTTTGAAATTAGCTCAGACACCGCTCCATAAGCCAAATATGTAATAGACAAGGCCTACTCCCTGCTCAGTGTACTGGACTCAACACCCCCTAGTCACCGCACAAGAATATATCTGACTAGTATGAATCTGAAAACCTATGTATTGATATTTCTCTGCAAGTGAATCAAGAGGGTGTAAAGCGGCATAAACACAGCAGGGAAAAGCAGCCAAACCCCATTCTAAACATACATTACTTTAAAAAAGCCACAAAGCAAAGACAGTGAAAGAGAGAGAAATTCTTACAAAATCCGTTCAGGGTCTCTGATGCAACCTGGATTGACCATATCTAGACCCACAGCTGGATGAGACATAAGGCTGGACACTCTTGGGGCTGAGAGGATTGGTGAGGTTGGGTGAGCAAATGCAGATACTTTAAAGTAATACCGCGGGGTACCCACCCCATGGGTCTCAAATCTCCAGGTACAAGGGCATCTTCCTACATCAAAACATGCATGGGAAACCCAGAAGATGGTATGCCGTGAGATCGGGAAAGGTTTCTAAAACGCACCTCATTTCTCCTCTCCTTGTGCTCGGGTTCGCCATTCCAGCCGCTTGACTAACCATCTCTCTACTTGGAGAATCAGCACCTTTAACCTCCTGATTGTACAGGTTGCAATTTGTCCTGAGGATGAATGGGAAGACGCAGAACCAAAGAGAGCGAGCCCTAGGTGTTGGGACAGGCATAAGTCACTCCATTTTCCCGTCAGGAATAAGAATGAACCACAGGCTCAGCCTGCCCCCCAGAACTAAAATAGGGCCTGAAGCAATCCTGCGCTTTTGCGGCCAGCTCCCTAAAAAGCGAGGAGACAAATGGAGCTCAGGGGCACTGCAATTCACAAACGTGCAGAGTTATAAATGAGAACTCTCGTCCACAAATATATTGAGGGAAGGCAACGAAGAGGATTTGAAAGCAAGGCAGATTTGCAGGAAACAGATTTCAGGAGGTAGATTCGACTCGCCTTTAAAGCACATGAAAAGCGGCAAAACGTTGACAATGATGCCCTTGGCCAAAAAGGGCGTATGCGTTTTTTCCTGAATATATTCAGGAAAAAACGCATACGCCCTTTTTGGCCAACCAAGCAAGCCGGAAGGGCAAATCAGCGCTACAAAGAAGTCTCGCTTGCCCTCGGTCAAAAGGGCCATGCTGAACAAAGTGTAAAAACCAGAAAAGCAGGACAGGCCATGGAGACATGGGAGCCTTGCTACGCTGATGGGCGGGATGTAAATTGCCAACAGGCACTCTGGAGAAGAGTACGGTGTGTCCTGAAACAAGTAATAAACACAGCGTTGAGAGCATAGGGCACTTCCACTCATGGGCATATAAATTGGGAAAACTAAAAATCAACAAGACACAGGCACCCTAAAGTTTACGGCTGCTCTGTTTCCAAGAACCTCCGCTTCGGTACACCTTCAATATCCCAGGAAAGAGAAAAATGGATAAAGAAATGGTGGTACTTGGCACAATGGAATATAACTCAGCCATGAAATCAATGTCATAAGGCTAGTTAGCAGCATGATGAGTGGATTTAGGTACGATGATTCTAAGTGAAATAAGTCACACAGAAAAAGACACTTATCCTAAGATATCGCTTATAGAGGGAATGTCAAAATCGCTACACTTGAACTGAATTACAAAAGAGAACAGAGTCACACCTTTAGAAGACACACTATGGCTGCTTAACGAGAAAGGTGAGGTGGGGTGATGCATAAAACAAGGGTTTGAAATTAGCTCAGAGACCGCTCCATAAGCCAAATATGTAATAGACAAGGCCTACTCCCTGCTCAGTGAACTGGAGTCAACACACCCTAGTCACCACACAAGAATATATTTAACTAGTAAGAATCTGAAAACCTATGTATCGATATCTCTCTGCAAGTGAATCAAGAGGGTGTAAAGCGGCATCAACACAGCAGGGAAAATCAGCCAAGCCCGATTCTAAACATAAATTACTTTAAAAAACCCAGAAAACAAAGACAGTTAAAGAGAGAGAAATTCTTACAAAATCCATTCAGGGTCTATGATGCAACCTGGATTGACCATATCTAGACCCACAGCTGGATGAGACATAAGGCTGGACACTCTTGGGGCTGAGAGGATTGGTGAGGTTGGGTGAGCAAACCCAGATACTTTAAAGTAACACCGCGGGGTACACACCCCATGGGTCTCAAATCTCCAGGTACAAGGGCATCTTCCTACATCAAAACATGCATGGGAAACCCAGAGGATGGTATGCCGTGAGATCGGGAAAGGTTTCTAAAACGCACCTCATTTCTCCTCTCCTTGTGCTCGGGTTCGCCATTCCAGCCGCTTGACTAACCATCTCCCTACTTGGAGAATCAGCACCTTTAACCTCCTGTTTCGTCCAGGTTGCAATTTGTCCTGAGGATGAACGGGAAGACGGGGAACCAACGAGAGACTAGCCCTAGGTGTTGGGACAGGCACAGGTCACTCCATTTTCCCATCAGGAAGAAGAATGAACCACAGGCTCAGCCTGCCCCCCAGAACCAAAATAGGGCCTGAAGCAATCCTGCGCTTTTGCGGCCAGCTCCCAAGAAAGCGAGGAGACAAATGGAGCTCAGGGGCACTGCAATTCACAAACGTGCAGAGTTATAAATGAGAACTCTCGTGCACAAATATATCGAGGGAAGGCAACGAAGAGGATTTGAAAGCAAGGCAGATTTGCAGGAAACAGATTTCAGGAGGTAGATTCGACTCGCCTTTAAAGCACATGAAAAGCGACAAAACGTTGACAATGATGCCCTTGGTCAAAAAGGGCGTATGCGTTTTTTCCTGAATATATTCAGGAAAAAACGCATACGCCCTTTTTGGCCAACCAAGCAAGCCGGAAGGGCAAATCAGCGCTACAAAGAAGTCTCGCTTGCCCTCGGTCAAAAGGGCCATGCTGAACAAAATGTAAAAACCAGAAAAGCAGGACAGGCCATGGAGACATGGGAGCCTTGCTACGCTGATGGGCGGGATGTAAATTGCCAACAGGCACTCTGGAGAAGTGTACGGTGTGTCCTGAAACAAGTAATAAACACAGCGTAGAGAGCATAGGGCAATTCCACTCATGGGCGTATAAATTGGGAAAACTAAAAGTCAACAAGACACAGGCACCCCAAACTTTACGGCTGCTCTGTTGCCAAGAACCTCCGCTTCGGTACACCTTCAATATCCCAGGAAAGAGAAAAATGGATAAAGAAATGGTGGTACTTGGCACAATGGAATATCACTCAGCCATGAAATCAATGTCATAAGGCTAGATAGCAGCATGATGAGTGGATTTAGGTACGATGATTCTAAGTGAAATAAGTCACACAGAAAAAGACACTTATCCTAAGATATCGCTTTTAGGGGGAATGTCAAAATCGCTACACTTGAACTGAATTACAAAACAGAACATAGTCACACCTTTAGAAGACACAATATGGCTGCTTAACGGGAAATGTGAGGTGGGGTGATGCATAAAACAAGGGTTTGAAATTAGCTCAGAGACCGCTCCATAAGCCAAATATGTAATAGACAAGGCCTACTCCCTGCTCAGTGAACTGGACTCAACACACCCTAGTCACCACACAAGAATATATCTGAGTAGTAAGAATCTGAAAACCTATGTATCGATATCTCTCTGCAAGTGAATCAAGAGGGTGTAAAGCGGCATCAACACAGCAGGGAAAAGCAGCCAAACCCGATTCTAAACATAAATTACTTAAAAAACCCACAAAACAAAGACAGTGAAAGAGAGAGAAATTCTTACAAAATCCGTTCAGGGTCTATGATGCAACCTGGATTGACCATATCTAGACCCACAGCTGGATGAGACATAAGGCTGGACACTCTTGGGGCTGAGAGGATTGGTGAGGTTGGGTGAGCAAACGCAGATACTTTAAAGTAACACTGCGGGGAACACACCCCATGGGTCTCAAATCTCCAGGTATAAGGGCATCTTCCTACATCAAAACATTCATGGGAAACCCAGAAGATGGTATGCCATGAGATCGGGAAAGGTTTCTAAAACGCAACTCATTTCTCCTCTCCTTGTGCTCGGGTTCACCATTCCAGCTGCTTGAATAACCATCTCCCTATTTGGAGAATCAGCACCTTTAACCTCCTGATTGTACAGGTTGCAATCTGTCCTGAGGATGAACGGGAAGACGGGGGACCAACGAGAGACTAGCCCTAGGTGTTGGGACAGGCATAGGTCACTCCATTTTCCCATCAGGAAGAAGAATGAACCACAGGCTCAGCCTGCCCCCCAGAACCAAAATAGGGCCTGAAGCAATCCTGCGCTTTTGCGGCCAGCTCCCAAAAAAGCGAGGAGACAAATGGAGCTCAGGGGCACTGCAATTCACAAACGTGCAGAGTTATAAATGAGAACTCTCGTCCACAAATATATTGAGGGAAGGCAACGAAGAGGATTTGAAAGCAAGGCAGATTTGCAGGAAACAGATTTCAGGAGGTAGATTCGACTCGCCTTTAAAGCACATGAAAAGCGGCAAAACGTTGACAATGATGCCCTTGGCCAAAAAGGGCGTATGCGTTTTTTCCTGAATATATTCAGGAAAAAACGCATACGCCCTTTTTGGCCAACCAAGCAAGCCAGAAGGGCAAATCAGCGCTACAAAGAAGTCTCGCTTGCCCTCGGTCAAAAGGGCCATGCTGAACAAACTGTAAAAACCAGAAAAGCAGGACAGGCCATGGAGACAGGGGAGGCTTGCTACGCAGATGCGCGGGATGTAAATTGCCAACAGGCACTCTGGAGAAGAGTACGGTGTGTCCTGAAACAAGTAATAAACACAGCGTTGAGAGCATAGGGCACTTCCACTCATCGGCGTATAAATTGGGAAAACTAAAAATCAACATGACACAGGCACCCTAAAGTTTACGGCTGCTCTGTTGCCAAGAACCTCCGCTTCGGTACACCTTCAATATCCCAGGAAAGAGAAAAATGGATAAAGAAATGGTGGTACTTGACACAATGGAATATCACTCAGCCATGAAATCAATGTCATAAGGCTAGTTAGCAGCATGATGAGTGGATTTAGGTACGATGATTCTAAGTGAAATAAGTCACACAGTAAAAGGCCCTTCTCCTAAGATATCGCTTATTGAGGGAATGTCAAAATCGTTACACTTGAACTGAATTAAAAAACAGAACAGAGGCACACCTTTAGAAGACACACTATGGCTGCTTAACGGGAAAGGTGAGGTGGGGTGATGCATAAAACAAGGGTTTGAAATTAGCTCAGACACCGCTCCATAAGCCAAATATGTAATAGACAAGGCCTACTCCCTGCTCAGTGTACTGGACTCAACACCCCCTAGTCACCGCACAACAATATATCTGACTAGTATGAATCTGAAAACCTATGTATTGATATCTCTCTGCAAGTGAATCAAGAGGGTGTAAAGCGGCATCAACACAGCAGGGAAAAGCAGCCAAACCCCATTCTAAACATACATTACTTTAAAAAACCCACAAAGCAAAGACAGTGAAAGAGAGAGAAATTCTTACAAAATCCGTTCAGGGTCTCTGATGCAACCTGGATTGACCATATCTAGACCCACAGCTGGATGAGACATAAGGCTGGACACTCTTGGGGCTGAGAGGATTGGTGAGGTTGGGTGAGCAAATGCAGATACTTTAAAGTAATACCGCGGGGTACCCACCCCATGGGTCTCAAATCTCCAGGTACAAGGGCATCTTCCTACATCAAAACATGCATGGGAAACCCAGAAGATGGTATGCCGTGAGATCGGGAAAGGTTTCTAAAACGCACCTCATTTCTCCTCTCCTTGTGCTCGGGTTCGCCATTCCAGCCGCTTGACTAACCATCTCTCTACTTGGAGAATCAGCACCTTTAACCTACTGATTGTACAGGTTGCAATTTGTCCTGAGGATGAATGGGAAGACGCAGAACCAACGAGAGCGAGCCCTAGGTGTTGGGACAGGCATAGGTCACTCCATTTTCCCATCAGGAATAAGAATGAACCACAGGCTCAGCCTGCCCCCCAGAACTAAAATAGGGCCTGAAGCAATCCTGCACTTTTGCGGCCAGCTCCCTAAAAAGCGAGGAGACAAATGGAGCTCAGGGGCACTGCAATTCACAAACGTGCAGAGTTATAAATGAGAACTCTCGTCCACAAATATATTGAGGGAAGGCAACGAAGAGGATTTGAAAGCAAGGCAGATTTGCAGGAAACAGATTTCAGGAGGTAGATTCGACTCGCCTTTAAAGCACATGAAAAGCGGCAAAACGTTGACAATGATGCCCTTGGCCAAAAAGGGCGTATGCGTTTTTTCCTGAATATATTCAGGAAAAAACGCATACGCCCTTTTTGGCCAACCAAGCAAGCCGGAAGGGCAAATCAGCGCTACAAAGAAGTCTCGCTTGCCCTCGGTCAAAAGGGCCATGCTGAACAAAGTGTAAAAACCAGAAAAGCAGGACAGGCCATGGAGACATGGGAGCCTTGCTACGCTGATGGGCGGGATGTAAATTGCCAACAGGCACTCTGGAGAAGAGTACGGTGTGTCCTGAAACAAGTAATAAACACAGCGTTGAGAGCATAGGGCACTTCCACTCATGGGCATATAAATTGGGAAAACTAAAAATCAACAAGACACAGGCACCCTAAAGTTTACGGCTGCTCTGTTTCCAAGAACCTCCGCTTCGGTACACCTTCAATATCCCAGGAAAGCGAAAAATGGATAAAGAAATGGTGGTACTTGGCACAATGGAATATCACTCAGCCATGAAATCAATGTCATAAGGCTAGTTAGCAGCATGATGAGTGGATTTAGGTACGATGATTCTAAGTGAAATAAGTCACACAGAAAAAGACACTTATCCTAAGATATCGCTTATAGAGGGAATGTCAAAATCGCTACACTTGAACTGAATTACAAAAGAGAACAGAGTCACACCTTTAGAAGACACACTATGGCTGCTTAACGGGAAAGGTGAGGTGGGGTGATGCATAAAACAAGGGTTTGAAATTAGCTCAGAGACCGCTCCATAAGCCAAATATGTAATAGACAAGGCCTACTCCCTGCTCAGTGAACTGGAGTCAACACACCCTAGTCACCACACAAAAATATATTTGACTAGTAAGAATCTGAAAACCTATGTATCGATATCTCTCTGCAAGTGAATCAAGAGGGTGTAAAGCGGCATCAACACAGCAGGGAAAAGCAGCCAAGCCCGATTCTAAACATAAATTACTTTAAAAAACCCAGAAAACAAAGACAGTTAAAGAGAGAGAAATTCTTACAAAATCCATTCAGGGTCTATGATGCAACCTGGATTGACCATATCTAGACCCACAGCTGGATGAGACATAAGGCTGGACACTCTTGGGGCTGAGAGGATTGGTGAGGTTGGGTGAGCAAACCCAGATACTTTAAAGTAACACCGCGGGGTACACACCCAATGGGTCTCAAATCTCCAGGTACAAGGGCATCTTCCTACATCAAAACATGCATGGGAAACCCAGAGGATGGTATGCCGTGAGATCGGGAAAGGTTTCTAAAACGCACCTCATTTCTCCTCTCCTTGTGCTCGGGTTCGCCATTCCAGCCGCTTGACTAACCATCTCCCTACTTGGAGAATCAGCACCTTTAACCTCCTGTTTCGTCCAGGTTGCAATTTGTCCTGAGGATGAACGGGAAGACGGGGAACCAACGAGAGACTAGCCCTAGGTGTTGGGACAGGCACAGGTCACTCCATTTTCCCATCAGGAAGAAGAATGAACCACAGGCTCAGCCTGCCCCCCAGAACCAAAATAGGGCCTGAAGCAATCCTGCGCTTTTGCGGCCAGCTCCCATGAAAGCGAGGAGACAAATGGAGCTCAGGGGCACTGCAATTCACAAACGTGCAGAGTTATAAATGAGAACTCTCGTGCACAAATATATTGAGGGAAGGCAACGAAGAGGATTTGAAAGCAAGGCAGATTTGCAGGAAACAGATTTCAGGAGGTAGATTCGACTCGCCTTTAAAGCACATGAAAAGCGACAAAACGTTGACAATGATGCCCTTGGCCAAAAAGGGCGTATGCGTTTTTTCCTGAATATATTCAGGAAAAAACGCATACGCCCTTTTTGGCCAACCAAGCAAGCCGGAAGGGCAAATCAGCGCTACAAAGAAGTCTCGCTTGCCCTCGGTCAAAAGGGCCATGCTGAACAAAATGTAAAAACCAGAAAAGCAGGACAGGCCATGGAGACATGGGAGCCTTGCTACGCTGATGGGCAGGATGTAAATTGCCAACAGGCACTCTGGAGAAGTGTACGGTGTGTCCTGAAACAAGTAATAAACACAGCGTAGAGAGCATAGGGCAATTCCACTCATGGGCGTATAAATTGGGAAAACTAAAAGTCAACAAGACACAGGCACCCCAAACTTTACGGCTGCTCTGTTGCCAAGAACCTCCGCTTCGGTACACCTTCAATATCCCAGGAAAGAGAAAAATGGATAAAGAAATGGTGGTACTTGGCACAATGGAATATCACTCAGCCATGAAATCAATGTCATAAGGCTAGTTAGCAGCATGATGAGTGGATTTAGGTACGATGATTCTAAGTGAAATAAGTCACACAGTAAAAGGCCCTTCTCCTAAGATATCGCTTATTGAGGGAATGTCAAAATCGTTACACTTGAACTGAATTAAAAAACAGAACAGAGGCACACCTTTAGAAGACACACTATGGCTGCTTAACGGGAAAGGTGAGGTGGGGTGATGCATAAAACAAGGGTTTGAAATTAGCTCAGACACCGCTCCATAAGCCAAATATGTAATAGACAAGGCCTACTCCCTGCTCAGTGTACTGGACTCAACACCCCCTAGTCACCGCACAAGAATATATCTGACTAGTATGAATCTGAAAACCTATGAATTGATATCTCTCTGCAAGTGAATCAAGAGGGTGTAAAGCGGCATCAACACAGCAGGGAAAAGCAGCCAAACCCCATTCTAAACATACATTACTTTAAAAAACCCACAAAGCAAAGACAGTGAAAGAGAGAGAAATTCTTACAAAATCCGTTCAGGGTCTCTGATGCAACCTGGATTGACCATATCTAGACCCACAGCTGGATGAGACATAAGGCTGGACACTCTTGGGGCTGAGAGGATTGGTGAGGTTGGGTGAGCAAATGCAGATAATTTAAAGTAATACCGCGGGGTACCCACCCCATGGGTCTCAAATCTCCAGGTACAAGGGCATCTTCCTACATCAAAACATGCATGGGAAACCCAGAAGATGGTATGCCGTGAGATCAGGAAAGGTTTCTAAAACGCACCTCATTTCTCCTCTCCTTGTGCTCGGGTTCGCCATTCCAGCCGCTTGAGTAACCATCTCTCTACTTGGAGAATCAGCACCTTTAACCTCCTGATTGTACAGGTTGCAATTTGTCCTGAGGATTAATGGGAAGATGCAGAACCAACGAGAGCGAGCCCTAGGTGTTGGGACAGGCATAGGTCACTCCATTTTCCCATCAGGAATAAGAATGAACCACAGGCTCAGCCTGCCCCCCAGAACTAAAATAGGGCCTGAAGCAATCCTGCGCTTTTGCGGCCAGCTCCCTAAAAAGCGAGGAGACAAATGGAGCTCAGGGGCACTGCAATTCACAAACGTGCAGAGTTATAAATGAGAACTCTCGTCCACAAATATATTGAGGGAAGGCAACGAAGAGGATTTGAAAGCAAGGCAGATTTGCAGGAAACAGATTTCAGGAGGTAGATTCGACTCGCCTTTAAAGCACATGAAAAGCGGCAAAACGTTGACAATGATGCCCTTGGCCAAAAAGGGCGTATGCGTTTTTTCCTGAATATATTCAGGAAAAAACGCATACGCCCTTTTTGGCCAACCAAGCAAGCCGGAAGGGCAAATCAGCGCTACAAAGAAGTCTCGCTTGCCCTCGGTCAAAAGGGCCATGCTGAACAAAGTGTAAAAACCAGAAAAGCAGGACAGGCCATGGAGAAATGGGAGCCTTGCTACGCTGATGGGCGGGATGTAAATTGCCAACAGGCACTCTGGAGAAGAGTACGGTGTGTCCTGAAACAAGTAATAAACACAGCGTTGAGAGCATAGGGCACTTCCACTCATGGGCATATAAATTGGGAAAACTAAAAATCAACAAGACACAGGCACCCTAAAGTTTACGGCTGCTCTGTTTCCAAGAACCTCCGCTTCGGTACACCTTCAATATCCCAGGAAAGAGAAAAATGGATAAAGAAATGGTGGTACTTGGCACAATGGAATATCACTCAGCCATGAAATCAATGTCATAAGGCTAGTTAGCAGCATGATGAGTGGATTTAGGTACGATGATTCTAAGTGAAATAAGTCACACAGAAAAAGACACTTATCCTAAGATATCGCTTATAGAGGGAATGTCAAAATCGCTACACTTGAACTGAATTACAAAAGAGAACAGAGTCACACCTTTAGAAGACACACTATGGCTGCTTAAAGGGAAAGGTGAGGTGGGGTGATGCATAAAACAAGGGTTTGAAATTAGCTCAGAGACCGCTCCATAAGCCAAATATGTAATAGACAAGGCCTACTCCCTGCTCAGTGAACTGGAGTCAACACACCCTAGTCACCACACAAAAATATATTTGACTAGTAAGAATCTGAAAACCTATGTATCGATATCTCTCTGCAAGTGAATCAAGAGGGTGTAAAGCGGCATCAACACAGCAGGGAAAAGCAGCCAAGCCCGATTCTAAACATAAATTACTTTAAAAAACCCACAAAACAAAGAGAGTGAAAGAGAGAGAAATTCTTACAAAATCCATTCAGGGTCTATGATGCAACCTGGATTGACCATATCTAGACCCACAGCTGGATGAGACATAAGGCTGGACACTCTTGGGGCTGAGAGGATTGGTGAGGTTGGGTGAGCAAACCCAGATACTTTAAAGTAACACCGCGGGGTACACACCCCATGGGTCTCAAATCTCCAGGTACAAGGGCATCTTCCTACATCAAAACATGCATGGGAAACCCAGAGGATGGTATGCCGTGAGATCGGGAAAGGTTTCTAAAACGCACCTCATTTCTCCTCTCCTTGTGCTCGGGTTCGCCATTCCAGCCGCTTGACTAACCATCTCCCTACTTGGAGAATCAGCACCTTTAACCTCCTGTTTCGTCCAGGTTGCAATTTGTCCTGAGGATGAACGGGAAGACGGGGAACCAACGAGAGACTAGCCCTAGGTGTTGGGACAGGCACAGGTCACTCCATTTTCCCATCAGGAAGAAGAATGAACCACAGGCTCAGCCTGCCCCCCAGAACCAAAATAGGGCCTGAAGCAATCCTGCGCTTTTGCGGCCAGCTCCCAAGAAAGCGAGGAGACAAATGGAGCTCAGGGACACTGCAATTCACAAACGTGCAGAGTTATAAATGAGAACTCTCGTGCACAAATATATTGAGGGAAGGCAACGAAGAGGATTTGAAAGCAAGGCAGATTTGCAGGAAACAGATTTCAGGAGGTAGATTCGACTCGCCTTTAAAGCACATGAAAAGCGGCAAAACGTTGACAATGATGCCCTTGGCCAAAAAGGGCGTATGCGTTTTTTCCTGAATATATTCAGGAAAAAACGCATACGCCCTTTTTGGCCAACCAAGCAAGCCGGAAGGGCAAATCAGCGCTACAAAGAAGTCTCGCTTGCCCTCGGTCAAAAGGGCCATGCTGAACAAAATGTAAAAACCAGAAAAGCAGGACAGGCCATGGAGACATGGGAGCCTTGCTACGCTGATGGGCGGGATGTAAATTGCCAACAGGCACTCTGGAGAAGAGTACGGTGTGTCCTGAAACAAGTAATAAACACAGCGTAGAGAGCATAGGGCACTTCCACTCATGGGCGTATAAATTGGGAAAACTAAAAGTCAACAAGACACAGGCACCCCAAACTTTACGGCTGCTCTGTTGCCAAGAACCTCCGCTTCGGTACACCTTCAATATCCCAGGAAAGAGAAAAATGGATAAAGAAATGGTGGTACTTGGCACAATGGAATATCACTCAGCCATGAAATCAATGTCATAAGGCTAGTTAGCAGCATGATGAGTGGATTTAGGTACGATGATTCTAAGTGAAATAAGTCACACAGAAAAAGACACTTATCCTAAGATATCGCTTATAGAGGGAATGTCAAAATCGCTACACTTGAACTGAATTACAAAAGAGAACAGAGTCACACCTTTAGAAGACACACTATGGCTGCTTAACGGGAAAGGTGAGGTGGGGTGATGCATAAAACAAGGGTTTGAAATTAGCTCAGACACCGCTCCATAAGCCAAATATGTAATAGACAAGGCCTACTCCCTGCTCAGTGTACTGGACTCAACACCCCCTAGTCACCGCACAAGAATATATCTGACTAGTATGAATCTGAAAACCTATGTATTGATATCTCTCTGCAAGTGAATCAAGAGGGTGTAAAGCGGCATAAACACAGCAGGGAAAAGCAGCCAAACCCCATTCTAAACATACATTACTTTAAAAAACCCACAAAGCAAAGACAGTGAAAGAGAGAGAAATTCTTACAAAATCCGTTCAGGGTCTCTGATGCAACCTGGATTGACGATATCTAGACCCACATTTGGATGAGATATAAGGCTGGACACTCTTGGGGCTGAGAGGATTGGTGAGGTTGGGTGAGCAAATGCAGATACTTTAAAGTAATACCGCGGGGTACCCACTCCATGGGTCTCAAATCTCCAGGTACAAGGGCATCTTCCTACATCAAAACATGCATGGGAAACCCAGAAGATGGTATGCCGTGAGATCGGGAAAGGTTTCTAAAACGCACCTCATTTCTCCTCTCCTTGTGCTCGGGTTCGCCATTCCAGCCGCTTGACTAACCATCTCCCTACTTGGAGAATCAGCACCTTTAACCTCCTGTTTCGTCCAGGTTGCAATTTGTCCTGAGGATGAAGGGGAAGACGGGGGACCAACGAGAGACTAGCCCTAGGTGTTGGGACAGGCACAGGTCACTCCATTTTCCCATCAGGAAGAAGAATGAAACACAGGCTCAGCCTGCCCCCCAGAACCAAAATAGGGCCTGAAGCAATCCTGCGCTTTTGCGGCCAGCTCCCAAGAAAGCGAGGACACAAATGGAGCTCAGGGGCACTGCAATTCACAAACGTGCAGAGTTATAAATGAGAACTCTCGTCCACAAATATATTGAGGGAAGGCAACGAAGAGGATTTGAAAGCAAGGCATATTTGCAGGAAACAGATTTCAGGAGGTAGATTCGACTCGCCTTTAAAGCACATGAAAAGCGGCAAAACGTTGACAATGATGCCCTTGGCCAAAAAGGGCGTATGCGTTTTTTCCTGAATATATTCAGGAAAAAACGCATACGCCCTTTTTGGCCAACCAAGCAAGCCGGAAGGGCAAATCAGCGCTACAAAGAAGTCTCGCTTGCCCTCGGTCAAAAGGGCCATGCTGAACAAAATGTAAAAACCAGAAAAGCAGGACAGGCCATGGAGACATGGGAGCCTTGCTACGCTGATGGGCGGGATGTAAATTGCCAACAGGCACTCTGGAGAAGAGTACGGTGTGTCCTGAAACAAGTAATAAACACAGCGTAGAGAGCATAGGGCACTTCCACTCATGGGCGTATAAATTGGGAAAACTAAAAGTCAACAAGACACAGGCACCCCAAACTTTACGGCTGCTCTGTTGCCAAGAACCTCCGCTTCGGTACACCTTCAATATCCCAGGAAAGAGAAAAATGGATAAAGAAATGGTGGTACTTGGCACAATGGAATATCACTCAGCCATGAAATCAATGTCATAAGGCTAGTTAGCAGCATGATGAGTGGATTTAGGTACGATGATTCTAAGTGAAATAAGTCACACAGAAAAAGACACTTATCCTAAGATATCGCTTATAGAGGGAATGTCAAAATCGCTACACTTGAACTGAATTACAAAAGAGAACAGAGTCACACCTTTAGAAGACACACTATGGCTGCTTAACGGGAAAGGTGAGGTGGGGTGATGCATAAAACAAGGGTTTGAAATTAGCTCAGACACCGCTCCATAAGCCAAATATGTAATAGACAAGGCCTACTCCCTGCTCAGTGTACTGGACTCAACACCCCCTAGTCACCGCACAAGAATATATCTGACTAGTATGAATCTGAAAACCTATGTATTGATATCTCTCTGCAAGTGAATCAAGAGGGTGTAAAGCGGCATAAACACAGCAGGGAAAAGCAGCCAAACCCCATTCTAAACATACATTACTTTAAAAAACCCACAAAGCAAAGACAGTGAAAGAGAGAGAAATTCTTACAAAATCCGTTCAGGGTCTCTGATGCAACCTGGATTGACGATATCTAGACCCACATTTGGATGAGATATAAGGCTGGACACTCTTGGGGCTGAGAGGATTGGTGAGGTTGGGTGAGCAAATGCAGATACTTTAAAGTAATACCGCGGGGTACCCACTCCATGGGTCTCAAATCTCCAGGTACAAGGGCATCTTCCTACATCAAAACATGCATGGGAAACCCAGAAGATGGTATGCCGTGAGATCGGGAAAGGTTTCTAAAACGCACCTCATTTCTCCTCTCCTTGTGCTCGGGTTCGCCATTACAGCCGCTTGACTAACCATCTCCCTACTTGGAGAATCAGCACCTTTAACCTCCTGTTTCGTCCAGGTTGCAATTTGTCCTGAGGATGAAGGGGAAGACGGGGGACCAACGAGAGACTAGCCCTAGGTGTTGGGACAGGCACAGGTCACTCCATTTTCCCATCAGGAAGAAGAATGAACCACAGGCTCAGCCTGCCCCCCAGAACCAAAATAGGGCCTGAAGCAATCCTGCGCTTTTGCGGCCAGCTCCCAAGAAAGCGAGGACACAAATGGAGCTCAGGGGCACTGCAATTCACAAACGTGCAGAGTTATAAATGAGAACTCTCGTCCACAAATATATTGAGGGAAGGCAACGAAGAGGATTTGAAAGCAAGGCAGATTTGCAGGAAACAGATTTCAGGAGGTAGATTCGACTCGCCTTTAAAGCACATGAAAAGCGGCAAAACGTTGACAATGATGCCCTTGGCCAAAAAGGGCGTATGCGTTTTTTCCTGAATATATTCAGGAAAAAACGCATACGCCCTTTTTGGCCAACCAAGCAAGCCGGAAGGGCAAATCAGCGCTACAAAGAAGTCTCGCTTGCCCTCGGTCAAAAGGGCCATGCTGAACAAAATGTAAAAACCAGAAAAGCAGGACAGGCCATGGAGACATGGGAGCCTTGCTACGCTGATGGGTGGGATGTAAATTGCCAACAGGCACTCTGGAGAAGAGTACGGTGTGTCCTGAAACAAGTAATAAACACAGCGTAGAGAGCATAGGGCACTTCCACTCATGGGCGTATAAATTGGGAAAACTAAAAGTCAACAAGACACAGGCACCCCAAACTTTACGGCTGCTCTGTTGCCAAGAACCTCCGCTTCGGTACACCTTCAATATCCCAGGAAAGAGAAAAATGGATAAAGAAATGGTGGTACTTGGCACAATGGAATATCACTCAGCCATGAAATCAATGACATAAGGCTAGTTAGCAGCATGATGAGTGGATTTAGGTACGATGATTCTAAGTGAAATAAGTCACACAGAAAAAGGCCCTTATCCTAAGATATCGCTTCTAGAGGGAATGTCAAAATCGCTACACTTGAACTGAATTACAAAACAGAACAGAGTCACACCTTTAGAAGACACACTATGGCTGCTTAACGGGAAAGGTGAGGTGGGGTGATGCATAAAACAAGGGTTTGAAATTAGCTCAGACACCGCTCCATAAACCAAATATGTAATAGACAAGGCCTACTCCCTGCTCAGTGTACTGGACTCAACACCCCCTAGTCACCGCACAAGAATATATCTGACTAGTATGAATCTGAAAACCTATGTATCGATATCTCTCTGCAAGTGAATCAAGAGGGTGTAAAGCGGCATAAACACAGCAGGGAAAAGCAGCCAAACCCCATTCTAAACATACATTACTTTAAAAAAGCCACAAAGCAAAGACAGTGAAAGAGAGAGAAATTCTTACAAAATCCGTTCAGGGTCTCTGATGCAACCTGGATTGACGATATCTAGACCCACAGCTGGATGAGACATAAGGCTGGACACTCTTGGGGCTGAGAGGATAGGTGAGGTTGGGTGAGCAAATGCAGATACTTTAAAGTAATACCGCGGGGTACCCACCACATGGGTCTCAAATCTCCAGGTACAAGGGAATCTTCCTACATCAAAACATGCATGGGAAACCCAGAAGATGGTATGCCATTAGATCGGGAAAGGTTTCTAAAACGCACCTCATTTCTCCTCTCCTTGTGCTCGGGTTCACCATTCCAGCCCCTTGACTAACCATCTCCCTACTTGGAGAATCAGCACCTTTAACCTACTGTTTCGTCCAGGTTGCAATTTGTCCTGAGGATGAAGGGGAAGACTGGGAACCAACGAAAGACTAGCCCTAGGTGTTGGGACAGGCACAGGTCACTCCATTTTCCCATCAGGAAGAAGAATGAACCACAGGCTCAGCCTGCCCCCCAGAACCAAAATAGGGCCTGAAGCAATCCTGCGCTTTTGCGGACAGCTCCCAAAAAAGCGAGGAGACAAATGGAGCTCAGGGGAACTGCAATTCACAAACGTGCAGAGTTATAAATGAGAACTCTCGTCCACAAATATATTGAGGGAAGGCAACAAAGAGGATTTGAAAGCAAGGCAGATTTGCAGGAAACAGATTTCAGGAGGTAGATTCGACTCGCCTTTAAAGCACATGAAAAGCGGCAAAATGTTGACAATGATGCCCTTGGCCAAAAAGGGCGTATGCGTTTTTTCCTGAATATATTCAGGAAAAAACGCATACGCCCTTTTTGGCCAACCAAGCAAGCCGGAAGGGCAAATCAGCGCTACAAAGAAGTCTCGCTTGCCCTCGGTCAAAAGGGCCATGCTGAACAAAATGTAAAAACCAGAAAAGCAGGACAGGCCATGGAGACATGGGAGCCTTGCTACGCTGATGGGCGGGATGTAAATTGCCAACAGGCACTCTGGAGAAGAGTACGGTGTGTCCTGAAACAAGTAATAAACACAGCGTAGAGAGCATAGGGCACTTCCACTCATGGGCGTATAAAATGGGAAAACTAAAAATCAACAAGACACAGGCACCCTAAAGTTTACGGCTGCTCTGTTTCCAAGAATCTCCGCTTCGGTACACCTTCAATATCCCAGGAAAGAGAAAAATGGATAAAGAAATGGTGGTACTTGGCACAATGGAATATCACTCAGTCATGAAATCAATGTCATAAGGCTAGTTAGCAGCATGATGAGTGGATTTAGGTACGATGATTCTAAGTGAAATAAGTCACACAGAAAAAGACACTTATCCTAAGATATCGCTTATAGAGGGAATGTCAAAATCGCTACACTTGAACTGAATTACAAAACAGAACAGAGTCACACCTTTAGAAGACACACTATGGCTGCTTAACAGGAAAGGTGAGGTGGGGTGATGCATAAAACAAGGGTTTGAAATTAGCTCAGAGACCGCTCCATAACCCTAATATGTAATAGACAAGGCCTACTCCCTGCTCAGTGAACTGGACTCAACACACCCTAGTCACCACACAAGAATATATCTGACTAGTAAGAATCTGAAAACCTATGTATGGATATCTCTCTGCAAGTGAATCAAGAGGGTGTAAAGCGGCATCAACACAGCAGGGAAAAGCAGCCAAACCCGATTCTAAACATAAATTACTTAAAAAACCCACAAAACAAAGACAGTGAAAGAGAGAGAAATTCTTACAAAATCCGTTCAGGGTCTATGATGCAACCTGGATTGACCATATCTAGACCCACAGCTGGATGAGACATAAGGCTGGACACTCTTGGGGCTGAGAGGATTGGTGAGGTTGGGTGAGCAAACGCAGATACTTTAAAGTAACACTGCGGGGAACACACCCCATGGGTCTCAAATCTCCAGGTACAAGGGCATCTTCCTACATCAAAACATGCATGGGAAACCCAGAAGATGGTATGCCATGAGATCGGGAAAGGTTTCTAAAACGCACCTCATTTCTCCTCTCCTTGTGCTCGGGTTCACCATTCCAGCTGCTTGACTAACCATCTCCCTATTTGGAGAATGAGCACCTTTAACCTCCTGATTGTACAGGTTGCAATCTGTCCTGAGGATGAACGGGAAGACGTGGAACCAATGTGAGACGAGCCCTAGGTGTTGGGACAGGCATAGGTCACTCCATTTTCCCATCAGGAAGAAGAATGAACCACAGGCTCAGCCTGCCCCCCAGAACCAACATAAGGCCTGAAGCAATCCTGCGCTTTTGCGGCCAGCTCCCAAAAAAGCAAGGAGACAAATGGAGCTCAGGGGCACTGCAATTCACAAACGTGCAGAGTTATAAATGAGAACTCTCGTCCACAAATATATTGAGGGAAGGCAACGAAGAGGATTTGAAAGCAAGGCACATTTGCAGGAAACAGATTTCAGGAGGTAGATTCGACTCGCATTTAAAGCACATGAAAAGCGGCAAAACGTTGACAATGATGCCCTTGGCCAAAAAGGGCGTATGCGTTTTTTCCTGAATATATTCAGGAAAAAACGCATACGCCCTTTTTGGCCAACCAAGCAAGCCAGAAGGGCAAATCAGCGCTACAAAGAAGTCTCGCTTGCCCTCGGTCAAAAGGGCCATGCTGAACAAACTGTAAAAACCAGAAAAGCAGGACAGGCCATGGAGACATGGGAGCCTTGCTACGCTGATGGGCGGGATGTAAATTGCCAACAGGCACTCTGGAGAAGAGTACGGTGTGTCCTGAAACAAGTAATAAACACAGCGTAGAGAGCATAGGGCACTTCCACTCATGGGCGTATAAATTGGGAAAACTAAAAATCAACAAGACACAGGCACCCTAAAGTTTACGGCTGCTCTGTTTCCAAGAATCTCCGCTTCGGTACACCTTCAATATCCCAGGAAAGAGAAAAATGGATAAAGAAATGGTGGTACTTGGCACAATGGAATATCACTCAGTCATGAAATCAATGTCATAAGGCTAGTTAGCAGCATGATGAGTGGATTTAGGTACGATGATTCTAAGTGAAATAAGTCACACAGAAAAAGACACTTATCCTAAGATATCGCTTATAGAGGGAATGTCAAAATCGCTACACTTGAACTGAATTACAAAACAGAACAGAGTCACACCTTTAGAAGACACACTATGGCTGCTTAACAGGAAAGGTGAGGTGGGGTGATGCATAAAACAAGGGTTTGAAATTAGCTCAGAGACCGCTCCATAACCCTAATATGTAATAGACAAGGCCTACTCCCTGCTCAGTGAACTGGACTCAACACACCCTAGTCACCACACAAGAATATATCTGACTAGTAAGAATCTGAAAACCTATGTATGGATATCTCTCTGGAAGTGAATCAAGAGGGTGTAAAGCGGCATCAACACAGCAGGGAAAAGCAGCCAAACCCGATTCTAAACATAAATTACTTAAAAAACCCACAAAACAAAGACAGTGAAAGAGAGAGAAATTCTTACAAAATCCGTTCAGGGTCTATGATGCAACCTGGATTGACCATATCTAGACCCACAGCTGGATGAGACATAAGGCTGGACACTCTTGGGGCTGAGAGGATTGGTGAGGTTGGGTGAGCAAACGCAGATACTTTAAAGTAACACTGCGGGGAACACACCCCATGGGTCTCAAATCTCCAGGTACAAGGGCATCTTCCTACATCAAAACATGCATGGGAAACCCAGAAGATGGTATGCCATGAGATCGGGAAAGGTTTCTAAAACGCACCTCATTTCTCCTCTCCTTGTGCTCGGGTTCACCATTCCAGCTGCTTGACTAACCATCTCCCTATTTGGAGAATGAGCACCTTTAACCTCCTGATTGTACAGGTTGCAATCTGTCCTGAGGATGAACGGGAAGACGTGGAACCAATGTGAGACGAGCCCTAGGTGTTGGGACAGGCATAGGTCACTCCATTTTCCCATCAGGAAGAAGAATGAACCACAGGCTCAGCCTGCCCCCCAGAACCAACATAGGGCCTGAAGCAAACCTGCGCTTTTGCGGCCAGCTCCCAAAAAAGCAAGGAGACAAATGGAGCTCAGGGGCACTGCAATTCACAAACGTGCAGAGTTATAAATGAGAACTCTCGTCCACAAATATATTGAGGGAAGGCAACGAAGAGGATTTGAAAGCAAGGCACATTTGCAGGAAACAGATTTCAGGAGGTAGATTCGACTCGCCTTTAAAGCACATGAAAAGCGGCAAAACGTTGACAATGATGCCCTTGGCCAAAAAGGGCGTATGCGTTTTTTCCTGAATATATTCAGGAAAAAACGCATACGCCCTTTTTGGCCAACCAAGCAAGCCAGAAGGGCAAATCAGCGCTACAAAGAAGTCTCGCTTGCCCTCGGTCAAAAGGGCCATGCTGAACAAACTGTAAAAACCAGAAAAGCAGGACAGGCCATGGAGACAGGGGAGCCTTGCTACGCTGATGGGCGGGATGTAAATTGCCAACAGGCACTCTGGAGAAGAGTACGGTGTGTCCTGAAAGAAGTAATAAACACAGCGTTGAGAGCATAGGGCACTTCCACTCATGGGCGTATAAATTGGGAAAACTAAAAATCAACAAGACACAGGCACCCTAAAGTTTACGGCTGCTCTGTTTCCAAGAACCTCCGCTTCGGTACACCTTCAATATCCCAGGAAAGAGAAAAATGGATAAAGAAATGGTGGTACTTGGCACAATGGAATATCACTCAGCCATGAAATCAATGTCATAAGGCTAGTTAGCAGCATGATGAGTGGATTTAGGTACGATGATTCTAAGTGAAATAAGTCACACAGTAAAAGGCCCTTCTCCTAAGATATCGCTTATTGAGGGAATGTCAAAATCGTTACACTTGAACTGAATTACAAAACAGAACAGAGGCACACCTTTAGAAGACACACTATGGCTGCTTAACGGGAAAGGTGAGGTGGGGTGATGCATAAAACAAGGGTTTGAAATTAGCTCAGACACCGCTCCATAAGCCAAATATGTAATAGACAAGGCCTACTCCCTGCTCAGTGTACTGGACTCAACACCCCCTAGTCACCGCACAAGAATATATCTGACTAGTATGAATCTGAAAACCTATGTATTGATATCTCTCTGCAAGTGAATCAAGAGGGTGTAAAGCAGCATAAACACAGCAGGGAAAAGCAGCCAAACCCCATTCTAAACATACATTACTTTAAAAAACCCACAAAGCAAAGACAGTGAAAGAGAGAGAAATTCTTACAAAATCCGTTCAGGGTCTCTGATGCAACCTGGATTGACCATATCTAGACCCACAGCTGGATGAGACATAAGGCTGGACACTCTTGGGGCTGAGAGGATTGGTGAGGTTGGGTGAGCAAATGCAGATACTTTAAAGTAATACCGCGGGGTACCCACCCCATGGGTCTCAAATCTCCAGGTACAAGGGCATCTTCCTACATCAAAACATGCATGGGAAACCCAGAAGATGGTATGCCGTGAGATCGGGAAAGGTTTCTAAAACGCACCTCATTTCTCCTCTCCTTGTGCTCGGGTTCGCCATTCCAGCCGCTTGACTAACCATCTCTCTACTTGGAGAATCAGCACCTTTAACCTCCTGATTGTACAGGTTGCAATTTGTCCTGAGGATGAATGGGAAGACGCAGAACCAACGAGAGCGAGCCCTAGGTGTTGGGACAGGCACAGGTCACTCCATTTTCCCATCAGGAAGAAGAATGAACCACAGGCTCAGCCTGCCCCCCAGAACTAAAATAGGGCCTGAAGCAATCCTGCGCTTTTGCGGCCAGCTCCCTAAAAAGCGAGGAGACAAATGGAGCTCAGGGGAACTGCAATTCACAAACGTGCAGAGTTATAAATGCGAACTCTCGTGCACAAATATATTGAGGGAAGGCAACGAAGAGGATTTGAAAGCAAGGCAGATTTGCAGGAAACAGATTTCAGGAGGTAGATTCGACTCGCCTTTAAAGCACATGAAAAGCGGCAAAACGTTGACAATGATGCCCTTGGCCAAAAAGGGCGTATGCGTTTTTTCCTGAATATATTCAGGAAAAAACGCATACGCCCTTTTTGGCCAACCAAGCAAGCTGGAAGGGCAAATCAGCGCTACAAAGAAGTCTCGCTTGCCCTCGGTCAAAAGGGCCATGCTGAACAAAGTGTAAAAACCAGAAAAGCAGGACAGGCCATGGAGACATGGGAGCCTTGCTACGCTGATGGGCGGGATGTAAATTGCCAACAGGCACTCTGGAGAAGAGTACGGTGTGTCCTGAAACAAGTAATAAACACAGCGTTGAGAGCATAGGGCACTTCCACTCATGGGCATATAAATTGGGAAAACTAAAAATCAACAAGACACAGGCACCCTAAAGTTTACGGCTGCTCTGTTTCCAAGAACCTCCGCTTCGGTACACCTTCAATATCCCAGGAAAGAGAAAAATGGATAAAGAAATGGTGGTACTTGGCACAATGGAATATCACTCAGCCATGAAATCAATGTCATAAGGCTAGTTAGCAGCATGATGAGTGGATTTAGGTACGATGATTCTAAGTGAAATAAGTCACACAGAAAAAGACACTTATCCTAAGATATCGCTTATAGAGGGAATGTCAAAATCGCTACACTTGAACTGAATTACAAAACAGAACAGAGTCACACCTTTAGAAGACACACTATGGCTGCTTAACGGGAAAGGTGAGGTGGGGTGATGCATAAAACAAGGGTTTGAAATTAGCTCAGAGACCGCTCCATAAGCCAAATATGTAATAGACAAGGCCTACTCCCTGCTCAGTGAACTGGAGTCAACACACCCTAGTCACCACACAAGAATATATTTGACTAGTAAGAATCTGAAAACCTATGTATCGATATCTCTCTGCAAGTGAATCAAGAGGGTGTAAAGCGGCATCAACACAGCAGGGAAAATCAGCCAAGCCCGATTCTAAACATAAATTACTTTAAAAAACCCAGAAAACAAAGACAGTTAAAGAGAGAGAAATTCTTACAAAATCCATTCAGGGTCTATGATGCAACCTGGATTGACCATATCTAGACCCACAGCTGGATGAGACATAAGGCTGGACACTCTTGGGGCTGAGAGGATTGGTGAGGTTGGGTGAGCAAATGCAGATACTTTAAAGTAACACTGCGGGGAACACACCCCATGGGTCTCAAATCTCCAGGTACAAGGGCATCTTCCTACATCAAAACATGCATGGGAAACCCAGAAGATGGTATGCCGTGAGATCGGGAAAGGTTTCTAAAACGCAACTCATTTCTCCTCTCCTTGTGCTCGGGTTCGCCATTCCAGCCGCTTGACTAACCATCTCCCTACTTGGAGAATCAGCACCTTTAACCTCCTGTTTCGTCCAGGTTGCAATTTGTCCTGAGGATGAACGGGAAGACTGGGACCAACGAGAGACTAGCCCTAGGTGTTGGGACAGGCACAGGTCACTCCATTTTCCCATCAGGAAGAAGAATGAACCACAGGCTCAGCCTGCCCCCCAGAACCAAAATAGGGCCTGAAGCAATCCTGCGCTTTTGCGGCCAGCTCCCAAGAAAGCGAGGAGACAAATGGAGCTCAGGGGCACTGCAATTCACAAACGTGCAGAGTTATAAATGAGAACTCTCGTCCACAAATATATTGAGGGAAGGCAACGAAGAGGATTTGAAAGCAAGGCAGATTTGCAGTAAACAGATTTCAGGAGGTAGATTCGACTCGCCTTTAAAGCACATGAAAAGCGGCAAAACGTTGACAATGATGCCCTTGGCCAAAAAGGGCGTATGCGTTTTTTCCTGAATATATTCAGAAAAAAACGCATACGCCCTTTTTGGCCAACCAAGCAAGCCGGAAGGGCAAATCAGCGCTACAAAGAAGTCTCGCTTGCCCTCGGTCAAAAGGGCCATGCTGAACAAAATGTAAAAACCAGAAAAGCAGGACAGGCCATGGAGACATGGGAGCCTTGCTACGCTGATGGGCGGGATGTAAATTGCCAACAGGCACTCTGGAGAAGAGTACGGTGTGTCCTGAAACAAGTAATAAACACAGCGTAGAGAGCATAGGGCACTTCCACTCATGGGCGTATAAATTGGGAAAACTAAAAGTCAACAAGACACAGGCACGCATAACTTTACGGCTGCTCTGTTACCAAGAACCTCCGCTTCGGTACACCTTCAATATCCCAGGAAAGAGAAAAATGGATAAAGAAATGGTGGTACTTGGCACAATGGAATATCACTCAGCCATGAAATCAATGACATAAGGCTAGTTAGCAGCATGATGAGTGGATTTAGGTACGATGATTCTAAGTGAAATAAGTCACACAGAAAAAGGCCCTTATCCTAAGATATCGCTTCTAGAGGGAATGTCAAAATCGCTACACTTGAACTGAATTACAAAACAGAACAGAGTCACACCTTTAGAAGACACACTATGGCTGCTTAACGGGAAAGGTGAGGTGGGGTGATGCATAAAACAAGGGTTTGAAATTAGCTCAGACACCGCTCCATAAGCCAAATATGTAATAGACAAGGCCTACTCCCTGCTCAGTGTACTGGACTCAACACCCCTTAGTCACCGCACAAGAATATATCTGACTAGTATGAATCTGAAAACCTATGTATTGATATCTCTCTGCAAGTGAATCAAGAGGGTGTAAAGCGGCATAAACACAGCAGGGAAAAGCAGCCAAACCCCATTCTAAACATACATTACTTTAAAAAACCCACAAAGCAAAGACAGTGAAAGAGAGAGAAATTCTTACAAAATCCGTTCAGGGTCTCTGATGCAACCTGGATTGACCATATCTAGACCCACAGCTGGATGAGACATAAGGCTGGACACTCTTGGGGCTGAGAGGATTGGTGAGGTTGGGTGAGCAAATGCAGATACTTTAAAGTAATACCGCGGGGTACCCACCCCATGGGTCTCAAATCTCCAGGTACAAGGGCATCTTCCTACATCAAAACATGCATGGGAAACCCAGAAGATGGTATGCCGTGAGATCGGGAAAGGTTTCTAAAACGCACCTCATTTCTCCTCTCCTTGTGCTCGGGTTCGCCATTCCAGCCGCTTGACTAACCATCTCTCTACTTGGAGAATCAGCACCTTTAACCTCCTGATTGTACAGGTTGCAATTTGTCCTGAGGATGAATGGGAAGACGCAGAACCAACGAGAGAGAGCCCTAGGTGTTGGGACAGGCATAGGTCACTCCATTTTCCCATCAGGAATAAGAATGAACCACAGGCTCAGCCTGCCCCCCAGAACTAAAATAGGGCCTGAAGCAATCCTGCGCTTTTGCGGCCAGCTCCCTAAAAATCGAGGAGACAAATGGAGCTCAGGGGAACTGCAATTCACAAACGTGCAGAGTTATAAATGCGAACTCTCGTGCACAAATATAATGAGGGAAGGCAACGAAGAGGATTTGAAAGCAAGGCAGATTTGCAGGAAACAGATTTCAGGAGGTAGATTCGACTCGCCTTTAAAGCACATGAAAAGCGGCAAAACGTTGACAATGATGCCCTTGGCCAAAAAGGGCGTATGCGTTTTTTCCTGAATATATTCAGGAAAAAACGCATACGCCCTTTTTGGCCAACCAAGCAAGCCGGAAGGGCAAATCAGCCCTACAAAGAAGTCTCGCTTGCCCTCGGTCAAAAGGGCCATGCTGAACAAAGTGTAAAAACCAGAAAAGCAGGACAGGCCATGGAGACATGGGAGCCTTGCTACGCTGATGGGCGGGATGTAAATTGCCAACAGGCACTCTGGAGAAGAGTACGGTGTGTCCTGAAACAAGTAATAAACACAGCGTTGAGAGCATAGGGCACTTCCACTCATGGGCATATAAATTGGGAAAACTAAAAATCAACAAGACACAGGCACCCTAAAGTTTACGGCTGCTCTGTTTCCAAGAACCTCCGCTTCGGTACACCTTCAATATCCCAGGAAAGAGAAAAATGGATAAAGAAATGGTGGTACTTGGCACAATGGAATATCACTCAGCCATGAAATCAATGTCATAAGGCTAGTTAGCAGCATGATGAGTGGATTTAGGTACGATGATTCTAAGTGAAATAAGTCACACAGAAAAAGACACTTATCCTAAGATATCGCTTATAGAGGGAATGTCAAAATCGCTACACTTGAACTGAATTACAAAACAGAACAGAGTCACACCTTTAGAAGACACACTATGGCTGCTTAACGGGAAAGGTGAGGTGGGGTGATGCATAAAACAAGGGTTTGAAATTAGCTCAGACACCGCTCCATAAGCCAAATATGTAATAGACAAGGCCTACTCCCTGCTCAGTGTACTGGACTCAACACCCCTTAGTCACCGCACAAGAATATATCTGACTAGTATGAATCTGAAAACCTATGTATTGATATCTCTCTGCAAGTGAATCAAGAGGGTGTAAAGCGGCATAAACACAGCAGGGAAAAGCAGCCAAACCCCATTCTAAACATACATTACTTTAAAAAACCCACAAAGCAAAGACAGTGAAAGAGAGAGAAATTCTTACAAAATCCGTTCAGGGTCTCTGATGCAACCTGGATTGACCATATCTAGACCCACAGCTGGATGAGACATAAGGCTGGACACTCTTGGGGCTGAGAGGATTGGTGAGGTTGGGTGAGCAAATGCAGATACTTTAAAGTAATACCGCGGGGTACCCACCCCATGGGTCTCAAATCTCCAGGTACAAGGGAATCTTCCTACATCAAAACATGCATGGGAAACCGAGAAGATGGTATGCCGTGAGATCGGGAAAGGTTTCTAAAACGCACCTCATTTCTCCTCTCCTTGTGCTAGGGTTCGCCATTCCAGCCGCTTGACTAACCATCTCCCTACTTGGAGAATCAGCACCTTTAACCTCCTGATTGTACAGGTTGCAATTTGTCCTGAGGATGAACGGGAAGACTGGGACCAACGAGAGACTAGCCCTAGGTGTTGGGACAGGCACAGGTCACTCCATTTTCCCATCAGGAAGAAGAATGAACCACAGGCTCAGCCTGCCCCCCAGAACCAAAATAGGGCCTGAAGCAATCCTGCGCTTTTGCGGCCAGCTCCCAAGAAAGCGAGGAGACAAATGGAGCTCAGGGGCACTGCAATTCACAAACGTGCAGAGTTATAAATGAGAACTCTCGTGCACAAATATATTGAGGGAAGGCAACGAAGAGGATTTGAAAGCAAGGCAGATTTGCAGGAAACAGATTTCAGGAGGTAGATTCGACTCGCCTTTAAAGCACATGAAAAGCGGCAAAACGTTGACAATGATGCCCTTGGCCAAAAAGGGCGTATGCGTTTTTTCCTGAATATATTCAGGAAAAAACGCATACGCCCTTTTTGGCCAACCAAGCAAGCCGGAAGGGCAAATCAGTGCTACAAAGAAGTCTCGCTTGCCCTCGGTCAAAAGGGCCATGCTGAACAAAATGTAAAAACCAGAAAAGCAGGACAGGCCATGGAGACATGGGAGCCTTGCTACGCTGATGGGCGGGATGTAAATTGCCAACAGGCACTCTGGAGAAGAGTACGGTGTGTCCTGAAACAAGTAATAAACACAGCGTAGAGAGCATAGGGCACTTCCACTCATGGGCGTATAAATTGGGAAAACTAAAAGTCAACAAGACACAGGCACCCCAAACTTTACGGCTGCTCTGTTGCCAAGAACCTCCGCTTCGGTACACCTTCAATATCCCAGGAAAGAGAAAAATGGATAAAGAAATGGTGGTACTTGGCACAATGGAATATCACTCAGCCATGAAATCAATGACATAAGGCTAGTTAGCAGCATGATGAGTGGATTTAGGTACGATGATTCTAAGTGAAATAAGTCACACAGAAAAAGGCCCTTATCCTAAGATATCGCTTATAGAGGGAATGTCAAAATCGTTACACTTGAACTGAATTACAAAACAGAACAGAGTCACACCTTTAGAAGACACACTATGGCTGCTTAACGGGAAAGGTGAGGTGGGGTGATGCATAAAACAAGGGTTTGAAATTAGCTCAGACACCGCTCCATAAGCCAAATATGTAATAGACAAGGCCTACTCCCTGCTCAGTGTACTGGACTCAACACACCCTAGTCACCGCACAAGAATATATCTGACTAGTATGAATCTGAAAACCAATGTATTGATATCTCTCTGCAAGTGAATCAAGAGGGTGTAAAGTGGCATAAACACAGCAGGGAAAAGCGGCCAAACCCCATTCTAAACATACATTACTTTAAAAAAGCCACAAAGCAAAGACAGTGAAAGAGAGAGAAATTCTTACAAAATCCGTTCAGGGTCTCTGATGCAACCTGGATTGACCATATCTAGACCCACAGCTGGATGAGACATAAGGCTGGACACTCTTGTGGCTGAGAGGATTGGTGAGGTTGGGTGAGCAAACGCAGATAATTTAAAGTAACACTGCGGGGAACACACCCCATGGGTCTCAAATCTCCAGGTACAAGGGCATCTTCCTACATCAAAACATGCATGGGAAACCCAGAAGATGGTATGCCATGAGATCGGGAAAGGTTTCTAAAACGCACCTCATTTCTCCTCTCCTTGTGCTCGGGTTCACCATTCCAGCTGCTTGACTAACCATCTCCCTATTTGGAGAATGAGCACCTTTAACCTCCTGATTGTACAGGTTGCAATTTGTCCTGAGGATGAACGGGAAGACGTGGAACCAATGTGAGACGAGCCCTAGGTGTTGGGACAGGCATAGGTCACTCCATTTTCCCATCAGGAAGAAGAATGAACCACAGGCTCAGCCTGCCCCCCAGAACCAAAATAGGGCCTGAAGCAATCCTGCGCTTTTGCGGCCAGCTCCCAAAAAAGCGAGGAGACAAATGGAGCTCAGGGGCACTGCAATTCACAAACGTGCAGAGTTATAAATGAGAACTCTCGTCCACAAATATATTGAGGGAAGGCAACGAAGAGGATTTGAAAGCAAGGCAGATTTGCAGGAAACAGATTTCAGGAGGTAGATTCGAGTCGCCTTTAAAGCACATGAAAAGCGGCAAAACGTTGACAATGATGCCCTTGGCCAAAAAGGGCGTATGCGTTTTTTCCTGAATATCTTCAGGAAAAAACGCATACGCCCTTTTTGGCCAACCAAGCAAGCCAGAAGGGCAAATCAGCGCTACAAAGAAGTCTCGCTTGCCCTCGGTCAAAAGGGCCATGCTGAACAAAATGTAAAAACCAGAAAAGCAGGACAGGCCATGGAGACAGGGGAGCCTTGCTACGCTGATGGGCGGAATGTAAATTGCCAACAGGCACTCTGGAGAAGAGTACGGTGTGTCCTGAAACAAGTAATAAACACAGCGTTGAGAGCATAGGGCACTTCCACTCATGGGCGTATAAATTGGGAAAACTAAAAATCAACAAGACACAGGCACCCTAAAGTTTACGGCTGCTCTGTTGCCAAGAACCTCCGCTTCGGTACACCTTCAATATCCCAGGAAAGAGAAAAATGGATAAAGAAATGGTGGTACTTGGCACAATGGAATATCACTCAGCCATGAAATCAATGTCATAAGGCTAGTTAGCAGCATGATGAGTGGATTTAGGTACGATGATTCTAAGTGAAATAAGTCACACAGTAAAAGGCCCTTCTCCTAAGATATCGCTTATTGAGGGAATATCAAAATCGTTACACTTGAACTGAATTACAAAACGGAACAGAGGCACACCTTTAGAAGACACACTATGGCTGCTTAACGGGAAAGGTGAGGTGGGGTGATGCATAAAACAAGGGTTTGAAATTAGCTCAGAGACCGCTCCATAACCCAAATAGGTAATAGACAAGGCCTACTCCCTGCTCAGTGTACTGGACTCAACACCCCCTAGTCACCGCACAAGAATATATCTGACTAGTATGAATCTGAAAACCTATGTATTGATATCTCTCTGCAAGTGAATCAAGAGGGTGTAAAGCGGCATAAACACAGCAGGGAAAAGCAGCCAAACCCCATTCTAAACATACATTACTTTAAAAAACCCACAAAGCAAAGACAGTGAAAGAGAGAGAAATTCTTACAAAATCCGTTCAGGGTCTCTGATGCAACCTGGATTGACCATATCTAGACCCACAGCTGGATGAGACATAAGGCTGGACACTCTTGGGGCTGAGAGGATTGGTGAGGTTGGGTGAGCAAATGCAGATACTTTAAAGTAATACCGCGGGGTACCCACCCCATGGGTCTCAAATCTCCAGGTACAAGGGAATCTTCCTACATCAAAACATGCATGGGAAACCCAGAAGATGGTATGCCGTGAGATCGGGAAAGGTTTCTAAAACGCAACTCATTTCTCCTCTCCTTGTGCTCGGGTTCACCATTCCAGCCGCTTGACTAACCATCTCCCTACTTGGAGAATCAGCACCTTTAACCTCCTGTTTCGTCCAGGTTGCAATTTGTCCTGAGGATGAACGGGAAGACGGGGGACCAACGAGAGACTAGCCCTAGGTGTTGGGACAGGCACAGGTCACTCCATTTTCCCATCAGGAAGAAGAATGAACCACAGGCTCAGCCTGCCCCCCAAAACCAAAATAGGGCCTGAAGCAATCCTGCGCTTTTGCGGCCAGCTCCCAAGAAAGCGAGGAGACAAATGGAGCTCAGGGGCACTGCAATTCACAAACGTGCAGAGTTATAAATGAGAACTCTCGTCCACAAATATATTGAGGGAAGGCAACGAAGAGGATTTGAAAGCAAGGCAGATTTGCAGGAAACAGATTTCAGGAGGTAGATTCGACTCGCCTTTAAAGCACATGAAAAGCGGCAAAACGTTGACAATGATGCCCTTGGCCAAAAAGGGCGTATGCGTTTTTTCCTGAATATACTCAGGAAAAAACGCATACGCCCTTTTTGGCCAACCAAGCAAGCCGGAAGGGCAAATCAGCACTACAAAGAAGTCTCGCTTGCCCTCGGTCAAAAGGGCCATGCTGAACAAAATGTAAAAACCAGAAAAGCAGGACAGGCCATGGAGACATGGGAGCCTTGCTACGCTGATGGGCGGGATGTAAATTGCCAACAGGCACTCTGGAGAAGAGTACGGTGTGTCCTGAAACAAGTAATAAACACAGCGTAGAGAGCATAGGGCACTTCCACTCATGGGCGTATAAATTGGGAAAACTAAAAATCAACAAGACACAGGCACCCCAAACTTTACGGCTGCTCTGTTGCCAAGAACCTCCGCTTCGGTACACCTTCAATATCCCAGGAAAGAGAAAAATGGATAAAGAAATGGTGGTACTTGGCACAATGGAATATCACTCAGCCATGAAATCAATGACATAAGGCTAGTTAGCAGCATGATGAGTGGATTTAGGTACGATGATTCTAAGTGAAATAAGTCACACAGAAAAAGGCCCTTATCCTAAGATATCGCTTCTAGAGGGAATGTCAAAATCGCTACACTTGAACTGAATTACAAAACAGAACAGAGTCACACCTTTAGAAGACACACTATGGCTGCTTAACGGGAAAGGTGAGGTGGGGTGATGCATAAAACAAGGGTTTGAAATTAGCTCAGACACCGCTCCATAAGCCAAATATGTAATAGACAAGGCCTACTGCCTGCTCAGTGTACTGGACTCAACACCCCCTAGTCACCGCACAAGAATATATCTGACTAGTATGAATCTGAAAACCAATGTATTGATATCTCTCTGCAAGTGAATCAAGAGGGTGTAAAGTGGCATAAACACAGCAGGGAAAAGCGGCCAAACCCCATTCTAAACATACATTACTTTAAAAAAGCCACAAAGCAAAGACAGTGAAAGAGAGAGAAATTCTTACAAAATCCGTTCAGGGTCTCTGATGCAACCTGGATTGACCATATCTAGACCCACAGCTGGATGAGACATAAGGCTGGACACTCTTGTGGCTGAGAGGATTGGTGAGGTTGGGTGAGCAAACGCAGATAATTTAAAGTAACACTGCGGGGAACACACCCCATGGGTCTCAAATCTCCAGGTACAAGGGCATCTTCCTACATCAAAACATGCATGGGAAACCCAGAAGATGGTATGCCGTGAGATCGCAAAAAGTTTCTAAAACGCACCTCATTTCTCCTCTCCTTGTGCTCGGGTCCGCCATCCAGCCGCTTGATTCACCATCTGCCTACTTGGAGAATCAGCACCTTTAACCTCCTGATTGTACAGGTTGCAATTTGTCTTGAGGATGAACGGGAAGACGCGGAACCAACGAGAGACGAGCCCTAGGTGTTGGGACAGGCACAGGTCACTCCATTTTCCCATCAGGAAGAAGAATGAACCACAGGCTCAGCCTGCCCCCCAAAACCAAAATAGGGCCTGAAGCAATCCTGCGCTTTTGCGGCCAGCTCCCAAAAAAGCGAGGAGACTAATGGAGCTCAGGGGCACTGCAATTCACAAACGTGCAGAGTTATAAATGAGAACTCTCGTCCACAAATATATTGAGGGAAGGCAACGAAGAGGATTTGAAAGCAAGGCAGATTTGCAGGAAACAGATTTCAGGAGTTAGATTCGACTCGCCTTGAAAGCACATGAAAAGTGGCAAAACGTTGACAATGATGCCCTTGGTCAAAAAGGGCGTATGCGTTTTTTCCTGAATATATTCAGGAAAAAACGCATACGCCCTTTTTGGCCAACCAAGCAAGCCGGAAGGGCAAATCAGCGCTACAAAGAAGTCTCGCTTGCCCTCGGTCAAAAGGCCATGCTGAACAAAGTGTAAAAAGCAGAAAAGCTGGACAGGCCATGGAGACATGGGAGCCTTGCTACGCTGATGGGCAGTATGTAAATTGCCAACAGGCACTCTGGAGAAGAGTACGGTGTGTCCTGAAACAAATAATAAACACAGCGTAGAGAGCATAGGGCACTTCCACTCATGGGCGTATAAATTGGGAAAACTAAAAATCAACAAGACACAGGCACCCTAAAGTTTACGGCTGCTCTGTTGCCAAGAACCTCCGCTTCGGTACACCTTCAATATCCCAGGAAAGAGAAAAATGGATAAAGAAATGGTGGTACTTGGCACAATGGAATATCACTCAGCCATGAAATCAATGTCATAAGACTAGGTAGCAGCATGATTAGTGGATTTAGGTACGATGATTCTAAGTGAAATAAGTCACACAGAAAAAGGCACTTATCCTAAGATATCGCTTATAGAGGGAATGTCAAAATCGCTACACTTGAACTGAATTACAAAACAGAACAGAGGCACACCTTTAGAAGACACACTATGGCTGCTTAACTGGAAAGGTGAGGTGGGGTGATGCATAAAACAAGGGTTTGAAATTAGCTCAGACACCGCTCCATAAGCCAAATATGTAATAGACAAGGCCTACTCCCTGCTCAGTGAACTGGACTCAACACCCCCTAGTCACCGGACAAGAATATATCTGACTAGTATGAATCTGAAAACCTATGTATTGATATCTCTCTGCAAGTGAATCAAGAGGGTGTAAAGCGGCATAAACACAGCAGGGAAAAGCAGCCAAACCCCATTCTAAACATACATTACTTTAAAAAACCCACAAAGCAAAGACAGTGAAAGAGAGAGAAATTCTTACAAAATCCGTTCAGGGTCTCTGATGCAACCTGGATTGACCATATCTAGACCCACAGCTGCATGAGACATAAGGCTGGACCCTCTTGCGGCTGAGAGGATTAGTGAGGTTGGGTGAGCAAATGCAGATACTTTAAAGTAATACTGCGGGGTACCCACCCCATGGGTCTCAAATCTCCAGGTACAAGGGCATCTTCCTACATCAAAACATGCATGGGAAACCCAGAAGATGGTATGCCGTGAGATCGCAAAAAGTTTCTAAAACGCACCTCATTTCTCCTCTCCTTGTGCTCGGGTCCGCCATTCCAGCCGCTTGATTCACCATCTCCCTACTTGGAGAATCAGCACCTTTAACCTCCTGTTTCGTCCAGGTTGCAGTTTGTCCTGAGGATGAACGGGAAGACGGGGAACCAACGAGAGACTAGCCCTAGGTGTTGGGACAGGCACAGGTCACTCCATTTTCACATCAGGAAGAAGAATGAACCACAGGCTCAGCCTGCCCCCCAAAACCAAAATAGGGCCTGAAGCAATCCTGCGCTTTTGCGGCCAGCTCCCAAAAAAGCGAGGAGACAAATGGAGCTCAGGGGCACTGCAATTCACAAACGTGCAGAGTTATAAATGAGATCTCTCGTCCACAAATATTTTGAGGGAAGGCAACGAAGAGGATTTGAAAGCAAGGCAGATTTGCAGGAAACAGATTTCAGGAGTTAGATTCGACTCGCCTTGAAAGCACATGAAAAGTGGCAAAACGTTGACAATGATGCCCTTGGCCAAAAAGGGCGTATGCGTTTTTTCCTGAATATCTTCAGGAAAAAACGCATACGCCCTTTTTGGCCAACCAAGCAAGCCAGAAGGGCAAATCAGCGCTACAAAGAAGTCTCGCTTGCCCTCGGTCAAAAGGGCCATGCTGAACAAAATGTAAAAACCAGAAAAGCAGGACAGGCCATGGAGACAGGGGAGCCTTGCTACGCTGATGGGCGGAATGTAAATTGCCAACAGGCACTCTGGAGAAGAGTACGGTGTGTCCTGAAACAAGTAATAAACACAGCGTTGAGAGCATAGGGCACTTCCACTCATGGGCGTATAAATTGGGAAAACTAAAAATCAACAAGACACAGGCACCCTAAAGTTTACGGCTGCTCTGTTGCCAAGAACCTCCGCTTCGGTACACCTTCAATATCCCAGGAAAGAGAAAAATGGATAAAGAAATGGTGGTACTTGGCACAATGGAATATCACTCAGCCATGAAATCAATGTCATAAGGCTAGTTAGCAGCATGATGAGTGGATTTAGGTACGATGATTCTAAGTGAAATAAGTCACACAGTAAAAGGCCCTTCTCCTAAGATATCGCTTATTGAGGGAATATCAAAATCGTTACACTTGAACTGAATTACAAAACGGAACAGAGGCACACCTTTAGAAGACACACTATGGCTGCTTAACGGGAAAGGTGAGGTGGGGTGATGCATAAAACAAGGGTTTGAAATTAGCTCAGAGACCGCTCCATAACCCAAATAGGTAATAGACAAGGCCTACTCCCTGCTCAGTGTACTGGACTCAACACCCCCTAGTCACCGCACAAGAATATATCTGACTAGTATGAATCTGAAAACCTATGTATTGATATCTCTCTGCAAGTGAATCAAGAGGGTGTAAAGCGGCATAAACACAGCAGGGAAAAGCAGCCAAACCCCATTCTAAACATACATTACTTTAAAAAACCCACAAAGCAAAGACAGTGAAAGAGAGAGAAATTCTTACAAAATCCGTTCAGGGTCTCTGATGCAACCTGGATTGACCATATCTAGACCCACAGCTGGATGAGACATAAGGCTGGACACTCTTGGGGCTGAGAGGATTGGTGAGGTTGGGTGAGCAAATGCAGATACTTTAAAGTAATACCGCGGGGTACCCACCCCATGGGTCTCAAATCTCCAGGTACAAGGGAATCTTCCTACATCAAAACATGCATGGGAAACCCAGAAGATGGTATGCCGTGAGATCGGGAAAGGTTTCTAAAACGCAACTCATTTCTCCTCTCCTTGTGCTCGGGTTCACCATTCCAGCCGCTTGACTAACCATCTCCCTACTTGGAGAATCAGCACCTTTAACCTCCTGTTTCGTCCAGGTTGCAATTTGTCCTGAGGATGAACGGGAAGACGGGGGACCAACGAGAGACTAGCCCTAGGTGTTGGGACAGGCACAGGTCACTCCATTTTCCCATCAGGAAGAAGAATGAACCACAGGCTCAGCCTGCCCCCCAAAACCAAAATAGGGCCTGAAGCAATCCTGCGCTTTTGCGGCCAGCTCCCAAGAAAGCGAGGAGACAAATGGAGCTCAGGGGCACTGCAATTCACAAACGTGCAGAGTTATAAATGAGAACTCTCGTCCACAAATATATTGAGGGAAGGCAACGAAGAGGATTTGAAAGCAAGGCAGATTTGCAGGAAACAGATTTCAGGAGGTAGATTCGACTCGCCTTTAAAGCACATGAAAAGCGGCAAAACGTTGACAATGATGCCCTTGGCCAAAAAGGGCGTATGCGTTTTTTCCTGAATATACTCAGGAAAAAACGCATACGCCCTTTTTGGCCAACCAAGCAAGCCGGAAGGGCAAATCAGCACTACAAAGAAGTCTCGCTTGCCCTCGGTCAAAAGGGCCATGCTGAACAAAATGTAAAAACCAGAAAAGCAGGACAGGCCATGGAGACATGGGAGCCTTGCTACGCTGATGGGCGGGATGTAAATTGCCAACAGGCACTCTGGAGAAGAGTACGGTGTGTCCTGAAACAAGTAATAAACACAGCGTAGAGAGCATAGGGCACTTCCACTCATGGGCGTATAAATTGGGAAAACTAAAAATCAACAAGACACAGGCACCCCAAACTTTACGGCTGCTCTGTTGCCAAGAACCTCCGCTTCGGTACACCTTCAATATCCCAGGAAAGAGAAAAATGGATAAAGAAATGGTGGTACTTGGCACAATGGAATATCACTCAGCCATGAAATCAATGACATAAGGCTAGTTAGCAGCATGATGAGTGGATTTAGGTACGATGATTCTAAGTGAAATAAGTCACACAGAAAAAGGCCCTTATCCTAAGATATCGCTTCTAGAGGGAATGTCAAAATCGCTACACTTGAACTGAATTACAAAACAGAACAGAGTCACACCTTTAGAAGACACACTATGGCTGCTTAACGGGAAAGGTGAGGTGGGGTGATGCATAAAACAAGGGTTTGAAATTAGCTCAGACACCGCTCCATAAGCCAAATATGTAATAGACAAGGCCTACTGCCTGCTCAGTGTACTGGACTCAACACCCCCTAGTCACCGCACAAGAATATATCTGACTAGTATGAATCTGAAAACCAATGTATTGATATCTCTCTGCAAGTGAATCAAGAGGGTGTAAAGTGGCATAAACACAGCAGGGAAAAGCGGCCAAACCCCATTCTAAACATACATTACTTTAAAAAAGCCACAAAGCAAAGACAGTGAAAGAGAGAGAAATTCTTACAAAATCCGTTCAGGGTCTCTGATGCAACCTGGATTGACCATATCTAGACCCACAGCTGGATGAGACATAAGGCTGGACACTCTTGTGGCTGAGAGGATTGGTGAGGTTGGGTGAGCAAACGCAGATAATTTAAAGTAACACTGCGGGGAACACACCCCATGGGTCTCAAATCTCCAGGTACAAGGGCATCTTCCTACATCAAAACATGCATGGGAAACCCAGAAGATGGTATGCCGTGAGATCGCAAAAAGTTTCTAAAACGCACCTCATTTCTCCTCTCCTTGTGCTCGGGTCCGCCATCCAGCCGCTTGATTCACCATCTGCCTACTTGGAGAATCAGCACCTTTAACCTCCTGATTGTACAGGTTGCAATTTGTCTTGAGGATGAACGGGAAGACGCGGAACCAACGAGAGACGAGCCCTAGGTGTTGGGACAGGCACAGGTCACTCCATTTTCCCATCAGGAAGAAGAATGAACCACAGGCTCAGCCTGCCCCCCAAAACCAAAATAGGGCCTGAAGCAATCCTGCGCTTTTGCGGCCAGCTCCCAAAAAAGCGAGGAGACTAATGGAGCTCAGGGGCACTGCAATTCACAAACGTGCAGAGTTATAAATGAGAACTCTCGTCCACAAATATATTGAGGGAAGGCAACGAAGAGGATTTGAAAGCAAGGCAGATTTGCAGGAAACAGATTTCAGGAGTTAGATTCGACTCGCCTTGAAAGCACATGAAAAGTGGCAAAACGTTGACAATGATGCCCTTGGTCAAAAAGGGCGTATGCGTTTTTTCCTGAATATATTCAGGAAAAAACGCATACGCCCTTTTTGGCCAACCAAGCAAGCCGGAAGGGCAAATCAGCGCTACAAAGAAGTCTCGCTTGCCCTCGGTCAAAAGGCCATGCTGAACAAAGTGTAAAAAGCAGAAAAGCTGGACAGGCCATGGAGACATGGGAGCCTTGCTACGCTGATGGGCAGTATGTAAATTGCCAACAGGCACTCTGGAGAAGAGTACGGTGTGTCCTGAAACAAATAATAAACACAGCGTAGAGAGCATAGGGCACTTCCACTCATGGGCGTATAAATTGGGAAAACTAAAAATCAACAAGACACAGGCACCCTAAAGTTTACGGCTGCTCTGTTGCCAAGAACCTCCGCTTCGGTACACCTTCAATATCCCAGGAAAGAGAAAAATGGATAAAGAAATGGTGGTACTTGGCACAATGGAATATCACTCAGCCATGAAATCAATGTCATAAGACTAGGTAGCAGCATGATTAGTGGATTTAGGTACGATGATTCTAAGTGAAATAAGTCACACAGAAAAAGGCACTTATCCTAAGATATCGCTTATAGAGGGAATGTCAAAATCGCTACACTTGAACTGAATTACAAAACAGAACAGAGGCACACCTTTAGAAGACACACTATGGCTGCTTAACTGGAAAGGTGAGGTGGGGTGATGCATAAAACAAGGGTTTGAAATTAGCTCAGACACCGCTCCATAAGCCAAATATGTAATAGACAAGGCCTACTCCCTGCTCAGTGAACTGGACTCAACACCCCCTAGTCACCGGACAAGAATATATCTGACTAGTATGAATCTGAAAACCTATGTATTGATATCTCTCTGCAAGTGAATCAAGAGGGTGTAAAGCGGCATAAACACAGCAGGGAAAAGCAGCCAAACCCCATTCTAAACATACATTACTTTAAAAAACCCACAAAGCAAAGACAGTGAAAGAGAGAGAAATTCTTACAAAATCCGTTCAGGGTCTCTGATGCAACCTGGATTGACCATATCTAGACCCACAGCTGCATGAGACATAAGGCTGGACCCTCTTGCGGCTGAGAGGATTAGTGAGGTTGGGTGAGCAAATGCAGATACTTTAAAGTAATACTGCGGGGTACCCACCCCATGGGTCTCAAATCTCCAGGTACAAGGGCATCTTCCTACATCAAAACATGCATGGGAAACCCAGAAGATGGTATGCCGTGAGATCGCAAAAAGTTTCTAAAACGCACCTCATTTCTCCTCTCCTTGTGCTCGGGTCCGCCATTCCAGCCGCTTGATTCACCATCTCCCTACTTGGAGAATCAGCACCTTTAACCTCCTGTTTCGTCCAGGTTGCAGTTTGTCCTGAGGATGAACGGGAAGACGGGGAACCAACGAGAGACTAGCCCTAGGTGTTGGGACAGGCACAGGTCACTCCATTTTCACATCAGGAAGAAGAATGAACCACAGGCTCAGCCTGCCCCCCAAAACCAAAATAGGGCCTGAAGCAATCCTGCGCTTTTGCGGCCAGCTCCCAAAAAAGCGAGGAGACAAATGGAGCTCAGGGGCACTGCAATTCACAAACGTGCAGAGTTATAAATGAGATCTCTCGTCCACAAATATTTTGAGGGAAGGCAACGAAGAGGATTTGAAAGCAAGGCAGATTTGCAGGAAACAGATTTCAGGAGGTAGATTCGACTCGCCTTTAAAGCACATGAAAAGAGACAAAACGTTGACAATGATGCCCTTGGCCAAAAAGGGCGTATGCGTTTTTTCCTGAATATATTCAGGAAAAAACGCATACGCCCTTTTTGGCCAACCAAGCAAGCCGGAAGGGCAAATCAGCGCTACAAAGAAGTCTCGCTTGCCCTCGGTCAAAAGGGCCATGCTGAACAAACTGTAAAAACCAGAAAAGCAGGACAGGCCATGGAGACATGGGAGTCTTGCTACGCTGATGGGCGGGATGTAAATTGCCAACAGGCAATCTGGAGAAGAGTACGGTGTGTCCTGAAACAAGTAATAAACACAGCGTAGAGAGAATAGGGCACTTCCACTCATGGGCGTATAAATTGGGAAAACTAAAAATCAACAAGACACAGGCACCCTAAAGTTTACGGCTGCTCTGTTGCCAAGAACCTCCGCTTCGGTACACCTTCAATATCCCAGGAAAGAGAAAAATGGATAAACAAATGGTGGTACTTGGCACAATGGAATATCACTCAGCCATGAAATCAATGTCATAAGGCTAGTTAGCAGCATGATGAGTGGATTTAGCGACTACGATTCTAAGTGAAATAAGTCACACAGAAAAAGACACTTATCCTAAGATATCTCTTATAGAGGGAATGTCAAAATCGCTACGCTTGAACTGAATTACAAAACAGAACAGAGTCACACCTTTAGAAGACACACTATGGCTGCTTAACGGGAAAGGTGAGGTGGGGTGATGCATAAAACAAGGGTTTGAACTTAGCTCAGAGACCGCTCCATAAGCCAAATATGTAATAGACAAGGCCTACTCCCTGCTCAGTGAACTGGACTCAACACCCCCTAGTCACCGCACAAGAATATATCTGACTAGTAAGAATCTGAAAACCTATGTATCGATATCTCTCTGCAAGTGAATCAAGAGGGTGTAAAACGGCATCAACACAGCAGGGAAAAGCAGCCAAGACCCATTCTAAACATAAATTACTTAAAAAAACCCACAAAACAAAGACAGTGAAAGAGAGAGAAATTCTTACAAAATCCGTTCAGGGTCTCTGATGCAACCTGGATTGACCATATCTAGACCCACAGCTGGATGAGACATAAGGCTGGACACTCTTGGGGCTGAGAGGATTGGTGAGGTTGGGTGAGCAAACGCAGATACTTTAAAGTAACTCCACGGGGTACCCACCCCATGGGTCTCAAATCTCCAGGTACAAGGGCATCTTCCTACATCAAAACATGCATGGGAAACACAGAAGATGGTATGCCATGAGATCGGGAAAGGTTTCTAAAACGCACCTCATTTCTCCTCTCCTTGTGCTCGGGTTCGCCATTCCAGCCGCTTGACTAACCATCTCCCTACTTGGAGAATCAGCACCTTTAACCTCCTGTTTCGTACAGGTTGTAATTTGTCCTGAGGATGAACGGGAAGACGGGGAACCAACGAGAGACAAACCCTAGGTGTTGGGACAGGCACAGGTCACTCCATTTTCCCATCAGGAAGAAGAATGAACCACAGGCTCCGCCTGCCCCCTGGAAGCCGAATAGGGCCTGAAACAATCCTGCGCTTTTGCGGCCAGCTCCCAAAAAAGCGAGTAGACAAATGGAGCTCAGGGGCACTGCAATTCACAAACGTGCAGAGTTATAAATGAGAACTCTCGTCCACAAATATATTGAGGGAAGGCAACGAAGAGGATTTGAAAGCAAGGCAGATTTGCAGGAAACAGATTTCAGGAGGTAGATTCGACTCGCCTTTAAAGCACATGAAAAGCGGCAAAACGTTGACAATAATGCCCTTGGCCAAAAAGGTCGTATGCGTTTTTTCCTGAATATATTCAGGAAAAATCGCATACGCCCTTTTTGGCCAACCAAGCAAGCCGGAAGGGCAAATCAGTGCTACAAAGAAGTCTCGCTTGCCCTCGGTCAAAAATGCCATGCTGAAAAAAGTGTAAAAACCAGAAAAGCGGGACAGGCCATGGAGACATGGGAGCCTTGCTACGCTGATGGGCGGGATGTAAATTGCCAACAGGCACTCTGGAGAAGTGTACGGTGTGTCCTGAAACAAGTAATAAACACAGCTTAGAGAGCATAGGGCACTTCCACTCATGGGCGTATAAATTGGGAAAACTAAAAATCAACAAGACACAGGCACCCCAAACTTTACGGCTGCTCTGTTTCCAAGAACCTCCACTTCAGTACACCTTCAATATCCCAGGAAAGAGAAAAATGGATAAACAAATGGTGGTACTTGGCACAATGGAATATCACTCAGCCATGAAATCAATGTCATAAGGCTAGTTAGCAGCATGATGAGTGGATTTAGCGACGATGATTCTAAGTGAAATAAGTCACTCAGAAAAAGACACTTATCCTAAGATATCGCTTATAGAGGGAATGTCAAAATCGCTACGCTTGAACTGAATTACAAAACAGAACAGAGTCACACCTTTAGAAGACACACTATGGCTGATTAACGGGAAAGGTGAGGTGGGGTGATGCATAAAACAAGGGTTTGAAATTAGCTCAGAGACCGCTCCATAAGCCAAATATGTAATAGACAAGGCCTACCCCCTGCTCAGTGAACTGGACTCAACACCCCCTAGTCACCGCACAAGAATATATCTGATTAGTAAGAATCTGAAAACCTATGTATCGATATCTCTCTGCAAGTGAATCAAGAGGGTGTAAAGCGGCATAAACACAGCAGGGAAAAGCAGCTAAGCCCCATTCTAAACATAAATTACTTAAAAAAACCCACAAAACAAAGACAGTGAAAGAGAGAGAAATTCTTACAAAATCAGTTCAGGGGCTCTGATGCCACCTGGTTCGACCATATCTAGAGCCACAGCTGGATGAGACATAAGGCTGGACACTCTTGGGGCTGAGAGGATTGGTGAGGTTGGGTGAGCAAACGCAGATATTTTAAAGTAATACCGCGGGGTACCCACCCCATGGGTCTCAAATCTCCAGGTACAAGGGCATCTTCCTACATCCAAACATGCATGGGAAACCCAGAGGTTTGTATGCCGTGAGATCGGGAAAGGCTTCTAAAACGCACCTCATTTCTCCTCTCCTTGTGCTCGGGTTCACCATTCTAGGCGCTTGACTAACCATCTCCCTACTTGGAGAATCAGCACCTTTAACCTCCTGTTTCGTACAGATTGCAATTTGTCCTGAGGATGAACGGGAAGACGGGGAACCAACGAGAGACTAGCCCTAGGTGTTGGGACAGGCACAGGTCACTCCATTTTCCCATCAGGAAGAAGAATGAACCACAGGCTCACCCTGCCCACCAGAACCAAAATAGGGCCTGAAGCAATCCTGCGCTTTTGCGGCCAGCTCCCAAAAAAGCGAGTAGACAAATGAAGCTCAGGGGCACTGCAATTCACAAACGTGCAGAGTTATAAATGAGAACTCACGTCCACAAATATATTGAGGGAAGGCAACGAAGAGGATTTGAAAGCAAGGCAGATTTGCAGGAAACAGATTTCAGGAGGTAGATTCGACTCGCCTTTAAAGCACATGAAAAACGGCAAAACGTTGACAATGATGCCCTTGGCCAAAAAGGGCGTATGCGTTTTTCCTGAATATATTCAGGAAAAAACACATACGCCCTTTTTAGCCAACCAAGCAAGCCGGAAGGGCAAATCAGTGCTACAAAGAAGTCTCGCTTGCCCTCGGTCAAAAGGGCCATGCTGAAAAAGTTTAAAAACCAGAAAAGCAGGACAGGCCATGGAGACATGGAAGCCTTGCTAAGCTGATGGGCGGGACGTAAATTGCCAACAGGCACTCTGGAGAAGTGTACGGTGTGTCCTGAAACAAGTAATAAACACAGCTTAGAGAGCATAGGGCACTTCCACTCATGGGCGTATAAATTGGGAAAACTAAAAATCAACAAGACACAGGCACCCCGAACTTTACGGCTGCTCTGTTTCCAAGAACCTCCGCTTCGGTACACCTTCAATATCCCAGGAAAGAGAAAAAAGGATAAAGAAATGTTGGTACTTGGCACAATGGAATATCACTCAGCCATGAAATCAATGTCATAAGGCTAGTTAGCAGCATGATGGGTGGATTTAGCGACGATGATTCTAAGTGAAATAAGTCACACAGAAAAAGACACTTATCCTTAGATATCGCTTATAGAGGGAATGTCAAAATCGCTACACTTGAACTGAATTACAAAACAGAACAGAGTCACACCTTTAGAAGACACACTATGGCTGCTTAACGGGAAAGGTGAAGTGGGGTGATGCATAAAACAAGGGTTTGAAATTAGCTCAGAGACCGCTCCATAAGCCAAATATGTACTAGACAAGGCCTACTCCCTGCTCAGTGAACTGGACTCAACACCCCCTAGTCACCGCACAAGAATATATCTGACTAGTAAGAATCTGAAAACCTATGTATCGATATCTCTCTGCAAGTAAATCAAGAGGGTGTAAAGCGGCATAAACACAGCAGGGAAAAGCAGCCAAGACCCATTCTAAACATAAATTACTTTAAAAATCCCACAAAACAAAGACAGTGAAAGAGAGAGAAATTCTTACAAAATCCGTTCAGGGTCTCTGATGCAACCTGGATTGACCGTATCTAGACCCACAGCTGGATGAGACATAAGGCTGGACACTCTTGGGGCTGAGAGGATTGGTGAGGTTGGGTGAGCAAACGCAGATACATTAAAGTAAAACCGCGGGGTACACACCCCATGGGTCTCAAATCTCCAGGTACAAGGGCATCTTCCTACATCAAAACATGCATGGGAAACCCAGAAGATGGTATGCCGTGAGATCGGGAAAGGTTTCTAAAACGCACCTCATTTCTCCTCTCCTTGTGCTCGGGTTCGCCATTCCAGCCGCTTGACTAACCATCTCCCTACTTGGAGAATCAGCACCTTTAACCTCCTGTTTCGTACAGGTTGCAATTTGTCCTGAGGATGAACGGGAAGACGGGGAACCAACGAGAGACTAGCCCTAGGTGTTGGGACAGGCACAGGTCACTCCATTTTCCCATCAGGAAGAAGAATGAACCACAGGCTCAGCCTGCCCCCCAGAACCAAAATAGGGCCTGAAACAATCCTGCGCTTTTGCGGCCAGCTCCCAAAAAAGCGAGTAGACAAATGGAGCTCAGGGGCACTGCAATTCACAAACGTGCAGAGTTATAAATGAGAACTCTCGTCCACAAATATATTGAGGGAAGGCAACGAAGAGGATTTGAAAGCAAGGCAGATTTGCAGGAAACAGATTTCAGGAGGTAGATTCGACTCGCATTTAAAGCACATGAAAAGCGGCAAAACGTTGACAATGATGCCCTTGGCCAAAAAGGGCGTATGCGTTTTTTCCTGAATATATTCAGGAAAAAACGCATACGCCCTTTTTGGCCAACCAAGCAAGCCGGAAGGGCAAATCAGTGCTACAAAGAAGTCTCGCTTGCCCTCGGTCAAAAGGGCCATGCTGAAAAAAGTGTAAAAACCAGAAAAGCAGGACAGGCCATGGAGACATGGGAGCCTTTCTACGCTGATGGGCGGGATGTAAATTGCCAACAGGCACTCTGGAGAAGTGTACGGTGTGTCCTGAAACAAGTAATAAACACAGCTTAGAGAGCATAGGGCACTTCCACTCATGGGCGTATAAATTGGGAAAACTAAAAATCAACAAGACACAGGCACCCCAAACTTTACGGCTGCTCTGTTTCCAAGAACCTCCACTTCGGTACACCTTCAATATCCCAGGAAAGAGAAAAATGGATAAACAAATGGTGGTACTTGGCACAATGGAATATCACTCAGCCATGAAATCAATGTCATAAGGCTAGTTAGCAGCATGATGAGTGGATTTAGCGACGATGATTCTAAGTGAAATAAGTCACACAGAAAAAGACACTTATCCTAAGATATCGCTTATAGAGGGAATGTCAAAATCACTACACTTGAACTGAATTACAAAACAGAACAGAGTCACACCTTTAGAAGACACACTATGGCTGCTTAACGGGAAAGGTGAGGTGGGGTGATGCATAAAACAAGGGTTTGAAATTAGCTCAGAGACCGCTCCATAAGCCAAATATGTAATAGACAAGGCCTACTCCCTGCTCAGTGAACTGGACTCAACACCCCCTAGTCACCGCACAAGAATATATCTGACTAGTAAGAATCTGAAAACCTATGTATCGATATCTCTCTGCAAGTGAATCAAGAGGGTGTAAAGCGGCATAAACACAGCAGGGAAAAGCAGCAAAGCCCCATTGTAAACATAAATTATTTTAAAAATCCCACAAAACAAAGACAGTGAAAGAGAGAGAAATTCTTACAAAATCAGTTCAGGGGCTCTGATGCCACCTGGTTCGACCATATCTAGACCCACAGCTGGATGAGACATAAGGCTGGACACTCTTGGGGCTGAGAGGATTGGTGAGGTTGGGTGAGCAAACGCAGATACTTTAAAGTAACTCCACGGGGTACCCACCCCATGGGTCTCAAATCTCCAGGTACAAGGGCATCTTCCTACATCAAAACATGCATGGGAAACCCAGAAGATGGTATGCCATGAGATCGGGAAAGGTTTCTAAAACGCACCTCATTTCTCCTCTCCTTGTGCTCGGGTTCGCCATTCCAGCCACTTGACTAACCATCTCCCTACTTGGAGAATCAGCACCTTTAACCTCCTGTTTCGTACAGGTTGTAATTTGTCCTGAGGATGAACGGGAAGACGGGGAACCAACGAGAGACAAACCCTAGGTGTTGGGACAGACACAGGTCACTCCATTTTCCCATCAGGAAGAAGAATGAACCACAGGCTCAGCCTGCCCCCCAGAACCAAAATAGGGCCTGAAACAATCCTGCGCTTTTGCGGCCAGCTCACAAAAAAGCGAGTAGACAAATGGAGCTCAGGGGCACTGCAATTCACAAACGTGCAGAGTTATAAATGAGAACTCTCGTCCACAAATATATTGAGGGAAGGCAACGAAGAGGATTTGAAAGCAAGGCAGATTTGCAGGAAACAGATTTCAGGAGGTAGATTCGACTCGCATTTAAAGCACATGAAAAGCGGCAAAACGTTGACAATGATGCCCTTGGCCAAAAAGGGCGTATGCGTTTTTTCCTGAATATATTCAGGAAAAAACGCATACGCCCTTTTTGGCCAACCAAGCAAGCCGGAAGGGCAAATCAGCGCTACAAAGAAGTCTTGCTTGCCCTCGGTCAAAAGGGCCATGCTGAAAAAAGTGTAAAAACCAGAAAAGCAGGACAGGCCATGGAGACATGGGAGCCTTGCTACGCTGATGGGCGGGATGTAAATTGCCAACAGGCACTCTGGAGAAGTGTACGGTGTGTCCTGAAACAAGTAATAAACACAGCTTAGAGAGCATAGGGCACTTCCACTCATGGGCGTATAAATTGGGAAAACTAAAAATCAACAAGACACAGGCACCCCAAACTTTACGGCTGCTCTGTTTCCAAGAACCTCCACTTCGGTACACCTTCAATATCCCAGGAAAGAGAAAAATGGATAAACAAATGGTGGTACTTGGCACAATGGAATATCACTCAGCCATGAAATCAATGTCATAAGGCTAGTTAGCAGCATGATGAGTGGATTTAGCGACGATGATTCTAAGTGAAATAAGTCACACAGAAAAAGACACTTATCCTAAGATATCGCTTATAGAGGGAATGTCAAAATCGCTACACTTGAACTGAATTACAAAACAGAACAGAGTCACACCTTTAGAAGACACACTATGGCTGCTTAACGGGAAAGGTGAGGTGGGGTGATGCATAAAACAAGGGTTTGAAATTAGCTCAGAGACCGCTCCATAAGCCAAATATGTAATAGACAAGGCCTACTCCCTGCTCAGTGAACTGGACTCAACACCCCCTAGTCACCGCACAAGAATATATCTGACTAGTAAGAATCTGAAAACCTATGTATCGATATCTCTCTGCAAGTGAATCAAGAGGGTGTAAAGCGGCATAAACACAGCAGGGAAAAGCAGCAAAGCCCCATTCTAAACATAAATTACTTAAAAAAACCCAGAAAACAAAGACAGTGAAAGAGAGAGAAATTCTTACAAAATCAGTTCAGGGGCTCTGATGCCACCTGGTTCGACCATATCTAGACCCACAGCTGGATGAGACATAAGGCTGGACACTCTTGGGGCTGAGAGGATTGGTGAGGTTGGGTGAGCAAACGCAGATACTTTAAAGTAACTCCACGGGGTACCCACCCCATGGGTCTCAAATCTCCAGGTACAAGGGCACCTTCCTACATCAAAACATGCATGGGAAACACAGAAGATGGTATGCCATGAGATCGGGAAAGGTTTCTAAAACGCACCTCATTTCTCCTCTCCTTGTGCGCGGGTTCGCCATTCCAGCCACTTGACTAACCATCTCCCTACTTGGAGAATCAGCACCTTTAACCTCCTGTTTCGTACAGCTTGCAATTTGTCCTGAGGATGAACGGGAAGACGGGGAACCAACGAGAGACTAGCCCTAGGTGTTGGGACAGGCACAGGTCACTCCATTTTCCCATCAGGAAGAAGAATGAACCACAGGCTCAGCCTGCCCCCCAGAACCAAAATAGGGCCTGAAACAATCCTGCGCTTTTGCGGCCAGCTCCCAAAAAAGCGAGGAGACAAATGGAGCTCAGGGGCACTGCAATTCACAAACGTGCAGAGTTATAAATGAGAACTCTCGTCCACAAATATATTGAGGGAAGGCAACGAAGAGGATTTGAAAGCAAGGCAGATTTGCAGGAAACAGATTTCAGGAGGCAGATTCGACTCGCCTTTAAAGCACATGAAAAGCGGCAAAACGTTGACAATGATGCCCTTGGCCAAAAAGGGCGTATGCGTTTTTTCCTGAATATATTCAGGAAAAAACGTATACGCCCTTTTTGGCCAACCAAGCAAGCCGGAAGGGCAAATCAGCGCTACAAAGAAGTCTTGCTTGCCCTCGGTAAAAAGGGCCATGCTGAAAAAAGTGTAAAAACCAGAAAAGCAGGACAGGCCATGGAGACATGGGAGCCTTGCTACGCTGATGGGCGGGATGTAAATTGCCAACAGGCACTCTGGAGAAGTGTACGGTGTGTCCTGAAACAAGTAATAAACACAGCTTAGAGAGCATAGGGCACTTCCACTCATGGGCGTATAAATTGGGAAAACTAAAAATCAACAAGACACAGGCACCCCAAACTTTACGGCTGCTCTGTTTCCAAGAACCTCCACTTTGGTACACCTTCAATATCCCAGGAAAGAGAAAAATGGATAAACAAATGGTGGTACTTGGCACAATGGAATATCACTCAGCCATGAAATCAATGTCATAAGGCTAGTTAGCAGCATGATGAGTGGATTTAGCGACGATGATTCTAAGTGAAATAAGTCACACAGAAAAAGACACTTATCCTAAGATATCGCTTATAGAGGGAATGTCAAAATCGCTACACTTGAACTGAATTACAAAACAGAACAGAGTCACACCTTTAGAAGACACACTATGGCTGCTTAACGGGAAAGGTGAGGTGGGGTGATGCATAAAACAAGGATTTGAAATTAGCTCAGAGACCGCTCCATAAGACAAATATGTAATAGACAAGGCCTACTCCCTGCTCAGTGAACTGGACTCAACACCCCCTAGTCACCGCACAAGAATATATCTGACTAGTAAGAATCTGAAAACCTATGTATCGATATCTCTCTGCAAGTGAATCAAGAGGGTGTAAAGCGGCATAAACACAGCAGGGAAAAGCAGCAAAGCCCCATTCTAAACATAAATTACTTAAAAAAACCCAGAAAACAAAGACAGTGAAAGAGAGAGAAATTCTTACAAAATCAGTTCAGGGACTCTGATGCCACCTGGTTCGACCATATCTAGACCCACAGCTGGATGAGACATAAAGCTGGACACTCTTGGGGCTGAGAGGATTGGTGAGGTTGGGTGAGCAAACGCAGATACTTTAAAGTAACTCCACGGGGTACCCACCCCATGGGTCTCAAATCTCCAGGTACAAGGGCATCTTCCTACATCAAAACATGCATGGGAAACACAGAAGATGGTATGCCATGAGATCGGGAAAGGTTTCTAAAACGCACCTCATTTCTCCTCTCCTTGTGCTCGGGTTCGCCATTCCAGCCACTTGACTAACCATCTCCCTACTTGGAGAATCAGCACCTTTAACCTCCTGTTTCGTACAGGTTGTAATTTGTCCTGAGGATGAACGGGAAGACGGGGAACCAACGAGAGACAAACCCTAGGTGTTGGGACAGACACAGGTCACTCCATTTTCCCATCAGGAAGAAGAATGAACCACAGGCTCCGCCTGCCCCCTGGAAGCCGAATAGGGCCTGAAACAATCCTGCGCTTTTGCGGCCAGCTCCCAAAAAAGCGAGTAGACAAATGGAGCTCAGGGGCACTGCAATTCACAAAAGTGCAGAGTTATAAATGAGAACTCTCGTCCACAAAAATATTGAGGGAAGGCAACGAAGAGGATTTGAAAGCAAGGCAGATTTGCAGGAAACAGATTTCAGGAGGTAGATTCGACTCGCCTTTAAAGCACATGAAAAGTGGCAAAACGTTGACAATGATGCCCTTGGCCAAAAAGGGCGTATGCGTTTTTTCCTGAATATATTCAGGAAAAAACGCATACGCCCTTTTTGGCCAACCAAGCAAGCCCGAAGGGCAAATCAGCGCTACAAAGAAGTCTCGCTTGCCCTCGGTCAAAAGGGCCATGCTGAAAAAAGTGTAAAAACCAGAAAAGCAGGACAGGCCATGGAGACATGGGAGCCTTGCTACGCTGATGGGCGGGATGTAAATTGCCAACAGGCACTCTGGAGAAGTGTACGGTGTGTCCTGAAACAAGTAATAAACACAGCTTAGAGAGCATAGGGCACTTCCACTCATGGGCGTATAAATTGGGAAAACTAAAAATCAACAAGACACAGGCACCCCAAACTTTACGGCTGCTCTGTTTCCAAGAACCTCCGCTTCGGTACACCTTCAATATCCCAGGAAAGAGAAAAATGGATAAACAAATGGTGGTACGTTGCTCAATGCAATATCACTCAGCCATGAAATCAATGTCATAAGGCTAGTTAGCAGCATGATGAGTGGATTTAGCGACGATGATTCTAAGTGAAATAAGTCACACAGAAAAAGACACTTATCCTAAGATATCGCTTATAGAGGGAATGTGAAAATCGCTACACTTGAACTGAATTACAAAACAGAACAGAGTCACACCTTTAGAAGACACACTATGGCTGCTTAACGGGAAAGGTGAGGTGGGGTGATGCATAAAACAAGGGTTTGAAATTAGCTCAGAGACCGCTCCATAAGCCAAATATGTAATAGACAAGGCCTACTCCCTGCTCAGTGAACTGGACTCAACACCCCCTAGTCACCGCACAAGAATATATCTGACTAGTAAGAATCTGAAAACCTATGTATCGATATCTCTCTGCAAGTGAATCAAGAGGGTGTAAAGCGGCATAAACACAGCAGGGAAAAGCAGCAAAGCCCCATTCTAAACATAAATTACTTAAAAAAACCCAGAAAACAAAGACAGTGAAAGAGAGAGAAATTCTTACAAAATCAGTTCAGGGGCTCTGATGCCACCTGGTTCGACCATATCTAGACCCACAGCTGGATGAGACATAAGGCTGGACACTCTTGGGGCTGAGAGGATTGGTGAGGTTGGGTGAGCAAACGCAGATACTTTAAAGTAACTCCACGGGGTACCCACCCCATGGGTCTCAAATCTCCAGGTACAAGGGCATCTTCCTACATCAAAACATGCATGGGAAACACAGAAGATGGTATGCCATGAGATCGGGAAAGGTTTCTAAAACGCACCTCATTTCTCCTCTCCTTGTGCGCGGGTTCGCCATTCCAGCCACTTGACTAACCATCTCCCTACTTGGAGAATCAGCACCTTTAACCTCCTGTTTCGTACAGGTTGCAATTTGTCCTGAGGATGAACGGGAAGACGGGGAACCAACGAGAGACTAGCCCTAGGTGTTGGGACAGGCACAGGTCACTCCATTTTCCCATCAGGAAGAAGAATGAACCACAGGCTCAGCCTGCCCCCCAGAACCAAAATAGGGCCTGAAACAATCCTGCGCTTTTGCGGCCAGCTCCCAAAAAAGCGAGTAGACAAATGGAGCTCAGGGGCACTGCAATTCACAAACGTGCAGAGTTATAAATGAGAACTCTCGTCCACAAATATATTGAGGGAAGGCAACGAAGAGGATTTGAAAGCAAGGCAGATTTGCAGGAAACAGATTTCAGGAGGTAGATTCGACTCGCCTTTAAAGCACATGAAAAGCGGCAAAACGTTGACAATGATGCCCTTGGCCAAAAAGGGCGTATGCGTTTTTTCCTGAATATATTCAGGAAAAAACGTATACGCCCTTTTTGGCCAACCAAGCAAGCCGGAAGGGCAAATCAGCGCTACAAAGAAGTCTTGCTTGCCCTCGGTCAAAAGGGCCATGCTAAACAAAGTGTAAAAACCAGAAAAGCAGGACAGGCCATGGAGACATGGGAGCCTTGCTACGCTGATGGGCGGGATGTAAATTGCCAACAGGCACTCTGGAGAACTGTACGGTGTGTCCTGAAACAAGTAATAAACACAGCTTAGAGAGCATAGGGCACTTCCACTCATGGGTGTATAAATTGGGAAAACTAAAAATCAACAAGACACAGGCACCCCAAACTTTACGGCTGCTCTGTTTCCAAGAACCTCCACTTTGGTACACCTTCAATATCCCAGGAAAGAGAAAAATGGATAAACAAATGGTGGTACTTGGCACAATGGAATATCACTCAGCCATGAAATCAATGTCATAAGGCTAGTTAGCAGCATGATGAGTGGATTTAGCGACGATGATTCTAAGTGAAATAAGTCACACAGAAAAAGACACTTATCCTAAGATATCGCTTATAGAGGGAATGTCAAAATCGCTACACTTGAACTGAATTACAAAACAGAACAGAGTCACACCTTTAGAAGACACACTATGGCTGCTTAACGGGAAAGGTGAGGTGGGGTGATGCATAAAACAAGGATTTGAAATTAGCTCAGAGACCGCTCCATAAGACAAATATGTAATAGACAAGGCCTACTCCCTGCTCAGTGAACTGGACTCAACACCCCCTAGTCACCGCACAAGAATATATCTGACTAGTAAGAATCTGAAAACCTATGTATCGATATCTCTCTGCAAGTGAATCAAGAGGGTGTAAAGCGGCATAAACACAGCAGGGAAAAGCAGCAAAGCCCCATTCTAAACATAAATTACTTAAAAAAACCCACAAAACAAAGACAGTGAAAGAGAGAGAAATTCTTACAAAATCAGTTCAGGGACTCTGATGCCACCTGGTTCGACCATATCTAGACCCACAGCTGGATGAGACATAAAGCTGGACACTCTTGGGGCTGAGAGGATTGGTGAGGTTGGGTGAGCAAACGCAGATACTTTAAAGTAACTCCACGGGGTACCCACCCCATGGGTCTCAAATCTCCAGGTACAAGGGCATCTTCCTACATCAAAACATGCATGGGAAACACAGAAGATGGTATGCCATGAGATCGGGAAAGGTTTCTAAAACGCACCTCATTTCTCCTCTCCTTGTGCTCGGGTTCGCCATTCCAGCCACTTGACTAACCATCTCCCTACTTGGAGAATCAGCACCTTTAACCTCCTGTTTCGTACAGGTTGTAATTTGTCCTGAGGATGAACGGGAAGACGGGGAACCAACGAGAGACAAACCCTAGGTGTTGGGACAGACACAGGTCACTCCATTTTCCCATCAGGAATAAGAATGAACCACAGGCTCCGCCTGCCCCCTGGAAGCCGAATAGGGCCTGAAACAATCCTGCGCTTTTGCGGCCAGCTCCCAAAAAAGCGAGTAGACAAATGGAGCTCAGGGGCACTGCAATTCACAAACGTGCAGAGTTATAAATGAGAACTCTCGTCCACAAAAATATTGAGGGAAGGCAACGAAGAGGAATTGAAAGCAAGGCAGATTTGCAGGAAACAGATTTCAGGAGGTAGATTCGACTCGCCTTTAAAGCACATGAAAAGTGGCAAAACGTTGACAATGATGCCCTTGGCCAAAAAGGGCGTATGCGTTTTTTCCTGAATATATTCAGGAAAAAACGCATACGCCCTTTTTGGCCAACCAAGCAAGCCCGAAGGGCAAATCAGCGCTACAAAGAAGTCTTGCTTGCCCTCGGTCAAAAGGGCCATGCTGAAAAAAGTGTAAAAACCAGAAAAGCAGGACAGGCCATGGAGACATGGGAGATTTGCTACGCTGATGGGCGGGATGTAAATTGCCAACAGGCACTCTGGAGAAGTGTTCGGTGTGTCCTGAAACAAGTAATAAACACAGCTTAGAGAGCATAGGGCACTTCCACTCATGGGCGTATAAATTGGGAAAACTAAAAATCAACAAGACACAGGCACCCCAAACTTTACGGCTGCTCTGTTTCGAAGAACCTCCACTTCGGTACACCTTCAATATCCCAGGAAAGAGAAAAATGGATAAACAAATGGTGGTACTTGGCACAATGGAATATCACTCAGCCATGAAATCAATGTCATAAAGCTAGTTAGCAGCATGATGAGTGGATTTAGCGACGATGATTCTAAGTGAAATAAGTCACACAGAAAAAGACACTTATCCTAAGATATCGCTTATAGAGGGAATGTCAAAATCGCTACACTTGAACTGAATTACAAAACAGAACAGAGTCACACCTTTAGAAGACACACTATGGCTGCTTAACGGGAAAGGTGAGGTGGGGTGATGCATAAAACAAGGGTTTGAAATTAGCTCAGAGACCGCTCCATAAGCCAAATATGTAATAGACAAGGCCTACTCCCTGCTCAGTGAACTGGAATCAACACCCCCTAGTCACCGCACAAGAATATATCTGACTAGTAAGAATCTGAAAACCTATGTATCGATATCTCTCTGCAAGTGAATCAAGAGGGTGTAAAGCGGCATAAACACAGCAGGGAAAAGCAGCAAAGCCCGATTCTAAACATAAATTACTTAAAAAAACCCACAAAACAAAGACAGTGAAAGAGAGAGAAATTCTTACAAAATCAGTTCAGGGGCTCTGATGCCACCTGGTTCGACCATATCTAGACCCACAGCTGGATGAGACATAAGGCTGGACACTCTTGGGGCTGAGACGATTGGTGAGGTTGGGTGAGCAAACGCAGATACTTTAAAGTAACTCCACGGGGTACCCACCCCATGGGTCTCAAATCTCCAGGTACAAGGGCATCTTCCTACATCAAAACATGCATGGGAAACACAGAAGATGGTATGCCATGAGATCGGGAAAAGTTTCTAAAACGCACCTCATTTCTCCTCTCCTTGTGCTCGGGTTCGCCATTCCAGCCGCTTGACTAAGCATCTCCCTACTTGGAGAATCAGCACCTTTAACCCCCTGTTTCGTACAGGTTGTAATTTGTCCTGAGGATGAACGGGAAGACGGGGAACCAACGAGAGACAAACCCTAGGTGTTGGGACAGACACAGGTCACTCCATTTTCCCATCAGGAAGAAGAATGAACCACAGTCTCCGCCTGCGCCCTGGAAGCCGAATAGGGCCTGAAACAATCCTGCGCTTTTGCGGCCAGCTCCCAAAAAAGCGAGTAGACAAATGGAGCTCAGGGGCACTGCAATTCACAAACGTGCAGAGTTATAAATGAGAACTCTCGTCCACAAATATATTGAGGGAAGGCAACGAAGAGGATTTGAAAGCAAGGCAGATTTGCAGGAAACAGATTTCAGGAGGTAGATTCGACTCGCCTTTAAAGCACATGAAAAGCGGCAAAACGTTGACAATGATGCCCTTGGCCAAAAAGGGCGTATGCGTTTTTTCCTGAATATATTCAGGAAAAAACGCATACGCCCTTTTTGGCCAACCAAGCAAGCCGGAAGGGCAAATCAGCGCTACAAAGAAGTCTTGCTTGCCCTCGGTCAAAAGGGCCATGCTGAAAAAAGTGTAAAAACCAGAAAAGCAGGACAGACCATGGAGACATGGGAGCTTTGCTACGCTGATGGGCGGGATGTAAATTGCCAACAGGCACTCTGGAGAAGTGTACGGTGTGTCCTGAAACAAGTAATAAACACAGCTTAGAGAGCATAGGGCACTTCCACTCATGGGCGTATAAATTGGGAAAACTAAAAATCAACAAGACACAGGCACCCCAAACTTTACGGCTGCTCTGTTTCCAAGAACCTTCACTTCGGTACACCTTCAATATCCCAGGAAAGAGAAAAATGGATAAACAAATGGTGGTACTTGGCACAATGCAATATCACTCAGCCATGAAATCAATGTCATAAGGCTAGTTAGCAGCATGATGAGTGGATTTAGCGACGAAGATTCTAAGTGAAATAAGTCACACAGAAAAAGACACTTATCCTAAGATATCGCTTATAGAGGGAATGTCAAAAACGCTACACTTGAACTGAATTACAAAACAGAACAGAGTCACACCTTTAGAAGACACACTATGGCTGCTTAACGGGAAAGGTGAGGTGGGGTGATGCATAAAACAAGGGTTTGAAATTAGCTCAGAGACCGCTCCATAAGCCAAATATGTAATAGACAAGGCCTACTCCCTGCTCAGTGAACTGGACTCAACACCCCCTAGTCACCGCACAAGAATATGTCTGACTAGTAAGAATCTGAAAACCTATGTATCGATATCTCTCTGCAAGTGAATCAAGAGGGTGTAAAGCGGCATAAACACAGCAGGGAAAAGCAGCAAAGCCCCATTCTAAACATAAATTACTTTAAAAAACTAACAAAACAAAGACAGTGAAAGAGAGAGAAATTCTTACAAAATCAGTTCAGGGTCTATGATGCAACCTGGATTGACCATATCTAGACCCACAGCTGGATGAGACATATGGCTGGACACTCTTGGGGCTGAGAGGATTGGTGAGGTTGGGTGAGCAAACGCAGATACTTTAAAGTAATACCGCGGGGTACCAACCCCATGGGTCTCAAATCTCCAGGTACAAGGGCATCTTCCTACATGAAAACATGCATGTGAAACCCAGAAGATGGTATGCCGTGAGATCGGGAAAGGTTTCTAAAACGCACCTCATTTCTCCTCTCCTTGTGCTCGGGTTCGCCATTCCAGCCGCTTGACTAACCATCTCCCTACTTGGAGAATCAGCACCTTTAACCTCCTGTTTCGTCCAGGTTGCAATTTGTCCTGAGGATGAACGGGGAGACGGGGAACCAACGAGAGACTAGCCCTAGGTGTTGGGACAGGCACAGGTCACTCCATTTTCCCATCAGGAAGAAGAATGAACCACAGGCTCAGCCTGCCCCCCAGAAACAAAATAGGGCCTGAAGCAATCCTGCGCTTTTGCGGCCAGCTCCCAAAAAAGCGAGTAGACAAATGGAGCTCAGGGGCACTGCAATTCACAAATGTGCAGAGTTATAAATGAGAACTCTCGTCTACAAATATATTGAGGGAAGGCAACGAAGAGGATTTGAAAGCAAGGCAGATTTGCAGGAAACAGATTTCAGGAGGTAGATTCGACTCGCTTTTAAAGCACATGAAAAGCGGCAAAACGTTGACAATGATGCCCTTGGCCAAAAAGGGCGTATGCGTTTTTTCCTGAATATATTCAGGAAAAAACGCATACGCCCTTTTTGGCCAACCAAGCAACCCGGAAGGGCAAATCAGCGCTACATAGAAGTCTCGCTTGCCCTTGGTCAAAAGGGCCATGCTGAAGAAAGTGTAAAAACCAGAAAAGCAGGACAGGCCATGGAGACATGGGAGCCTTGCTACGCTGATGGGCGGGATGTAAATTGCCAACAGGCACTCTGGAGAAGTGTACGGTTTGTCCTGAAACAAGTAATAAACACAGCTTAGAGAGCATAGGGCACTTCCACTCATGGGCGTATAAATCGGGAAAACTAAAACTCAACAAGACACAGGCACCCCAAACTTTACGGCTGCTCTGTTTCCAAGAACCTCCACTTCGGTACACCTTCAATATCCCAGGAAAGAGAAAAATGGATAAACAAATGGTGGTACTTGGCACAATGGAATATCACTCAGCCATGAAATCAATGTCATAAGGCTAGTTAGCAGCATGATGAGTGTATTTAGGTACGATGATTCTAAGTGAAATAAGTCACACAGAAAAAGACACTTATCCTAAGATATCGCTTATAGAGGGAATGTCAAAATCGCTACACTTGAACTGAATTACAAAACAGAACAGAGTCACACCTTTAGAAGACACACTATGGCTGCTTAACGGGAAAGGTGAGGTGGGGTGATGCATAAAACAAGGGTTTGAAATTAGCTCAGAGACCGCTCCATAAGGCAAATATGTAATAGACAAGGCCTACTCCCTGTTCAGTGAACTGGACTCAACACCCCCTAGTCACCGCACAAGAATATATCTGACAATAAGAATCTGAAAACCTATGTATCGATATCTCTCTGCAAGTGAATCAAGAGGGTGTAAAGCGGCATCAACATAGCAGGGAAAAGCAGCCAGCCCCATTCTAAACATAAATTACTTAAAAAAACCCACAAAACAAAGACAGTGAAAGAGAGAGAAATTCTTACAAAATCAGTTCAGGGGCTCTGATGCCACCTGGTTCGACCATATCTAGACCCACAGCTGGATGAGACATAAGGCTGGACACTCTTGGGGCTGAGAGGATTGGTGAGGTTGGGTGAGCAAACGCAGATGCTTTAAAGTAACTCCACGGGGTACCCACCCAATGGGTCTCAAATCTCCAGGTACAAGGGCATCTTCCTACATCAAAACATGCATGGGAAACACAGAAGATGGTATGCCATGAGATCGGGAAAGGTTTCTAAAACGCACCTCATTTCTCCTCTCCTTGTGCTCGGGTTCGCCAGTCCAGCCGCTTGACTAACCATCTCCCTACTTGGAGAATCAGCACCTTTAACCTCCTGTTTCGTACAGGTTGTAATTTGTCCTGAGGATGAACGGGAAGACGGGGAACGAACGAGAGACTAGCCCTAGGTGTTGGGACAGGCACAGGTCACTCCATTTTCCCATCAGGAAGAAGAATGAACCACAGGCTCAGCCTGCCCCCCAGAACCAAAATAGGGCCTGAAGCAATCCTGCGCTTTTGCGGCCAGCTCCCAAAAAAGCGAGTAGACAAATGGAGCTCAGGGGCACTGCAATTCACAAACGTGCAGAGTTATAAATGAGAACTCTCGTCCACAAATATATTGAGGGAAAGCAACGAAGAGGATTTGAAAGCAAGGCAGATTTGCAGGAAACAGATTTCACGAGGTAGATTCGACTCGCCTTTAAAGCACATGAAAAGCGGCAAAACGTTGACAATGATGCCCTTGGCCAAAAAGGGCGTATGCGTTTTTTCCTGAATATATTCAGGAAAAAACGCATACGCCCTTTTTGGGCAACCAAGCAAGCCGGAAGGGCAAATCAGCACTACAAGGAGTCTCGCTTGCCCTCAGTCAAAAGGGCCATGCTGAAGAAAGTGTAAAAACCAGAAAAGCAGGACAGGCCATGGAGACATGGGAGCCTTGCTACGCTGATGGGCGGGATGTAAATTGCCAACAGGCACTCTGGAGTAGTGTACGGTGTGTCCTGAAACAAGTAATAAACACAGCTTAGAGAGCATAGGGCACTTCCACTCATGGGCGTATAAATCGGGAAAACTAAAACTCAACAAGACACAGGCACCCCAAACTTTACGGCTGCTCTGTTTCCAAGAACCTCCACTTCGGTACACCTTCAATATCCCAGGAAAGAGAAAAATGGATAAACAAATGGTGGTACTTGGCACAATGGAATATCACTCAGCCATGAAATCAATGTCATAAGGCTAGTTAGCAGCATGATGAGTGGATTTAGCGACGATGATTCTAAGTGAAATAAGTCACACAGAAAAAGGCCCTTATCCTAAGATATCGCTTCTAGAGGGAATGTCAAAATCGCTACACTTGAACTGAATTACAAAACAGAACAGAGTCACACCTTTAGAAGACACACTATGGCTGCTTAACGGGAAAGGTGAGGTGGAGTGATGCATAAAACAAGGGTTTGAAATAAGCTCAGAGACCGCTCCATAAGCCAAATATGTAATAGACAAGGCCTACTCCCTGCTCAGTGAACTGGACTCAACACCCCCTAGTCACCGCACAAGAATATATCTGACTAGTAAGAATCTGAAAACCTATATATCGATATCTTTCTGCAAGTGAATCAAGAGGGTGTAAAGCGGCATAAACACAGCAGGGAAAAGCAGCCAAGACCCATTCTAAACATAAATTACTTTAAAAAACCCACAAAACAAAGACAGTGAAAGAGAGAGAAATTCTTACAAAATCCGTTCAGGGTCTCTGATGCAACCTGGATTGACCATATCTAGACCCACAGCTGGATGAGACATAAGGCTGGACACTCTTGGGGCTGAGAGGATTGGTGAGGTTGGGTGAGCAAACCCAGATACTTAAAATAACACCGCGGGGTACACACCCCATGGGTCTCAAATCTCCAGGTACAAGGGCATCTTCCTACATCAAAACATGCATGGGAAACCCAGAAGATGGTATGCCGTGAGATCGGGAAATGTTTCTAAAACGCACCTCATTTCTCCTGTCCTTGTGCTCGGGTTCGCCATTCCAGCCGCTTGACTAACCATCTCCCTACTTGGAGAATCAGCACCTTTAACCTCCTGTTTCGTCCAGGTTGCAATTTGTCCTGAGGATGAACGGGAAGACGGGGAACCAACGAGAGACTAGCCCTAGGTGTTGGGACAGGCACAGGTCACTCCATTTTCCCATCAGGAAGAAGAATGAACCACAGGCTCAGCCTGCCCGCCAGAACCAAAATAGGGTCTGAAGCAATCCTGCGCTTTTGCGGCCAGCTCCCAAAAAAGCGAGTAGACAAATGGAGCTCAGGGGCACTGCAATTCACAAACGTGCAGAGTTATAAATGAGAACTCTCGTCCACAAATATATTGAGGGAAGGCAACGAAGAGGATTTGAAAGCAAGGCAGATTTGCAGGAAACAGATTTCAGGAGGTAGATTCGACTCGCCTTTAAAGCACATGAAAAGCGGCAAAACGTTGACAATGATGCCCTTGGCCAAAAAGGGCGTATGCGTTTTTTCCTGAATATATTCAGGAAAAAACGCATACGCCCTTTTTGGCCAACCAAGCAAGCCGGAAGTGCAAATCAGCGCTACAAAGAAGTCTTGCTTGCCCTCGGTCAAAAGGGCCATGCTGAAAAAAGTGTAAAAACCAGAAAAGCAGGACAGGCCATGGAGACATGGGAGCCTTGCTACGCTGATGGGCGGGATGTAAATTGCCAACAGGCACTCTGGAGAAGTGTACGGTGTGTCCTGAAACAAGTAATAAACACAGCTTAGAGAGCATAGGGCACTTCCACTCATGGGCGTATAAATTGGGAAAACTAAAAATCAACAAGACACAGGCACCCCAAACTTTACGGCTGCTCTGTTTCCAAGAACCTCCACTTCGGTACACCTTTAATATCCCAGGAAAGAGAAAAATGGATAAAGAAATGGTGCTACTTGGCACAATGGAATATCACTCAGCCATGAAATCAATGTCATAAGGCTAGTTAGCAGCATGATGAGTGGATTTAGCGACGATGATTCTAAGTGAAATAAGTCACACAGAAAAAGACACTTATCCTAAGATATCGCTTATAGAGGGAATGTCAAAATCGCTACACTTGAACTGAATTACAAAACAGAACAGAGTCACACCTTTAGAAGACACACTATGGCTGCTTAACGGGAAAGGTGAGGTGGGGTGATGCATAAAACAAGGGTTTGAAATTAGCTCAGAGACCGCTCCATAAGCCAAATATGTAATAGACAAGGCCTACTCCCTGCTCAGTGAACTGGACTCAAAACCCCCTATTCACAACACAAGAATATATCTGACTAGTAAGAATCTGAAAACCTATGTATTGATATCTCTCTGCAAGTGAATCAAGAGGGTGTAAAGCAGCATAAACACAGCAGGGAAAAGCAGCCAAGACCCATTCTAAACATAAATTACTTTAAAAAAACCCACAAAACAAAGACAGTGAAAGAGAGAGAAATTCTTACAAAATCCGTTCAGGGTCTCTGATGCAACCTGGATTGACCATATCTAGACCCACAGCTGGATGAGACATAAGGCTGGACACTCTTGGGGCTGAGAGGATTGGTGAGGTTGGGTGAGCAAACCCAGATACTTAAAATAACACCGCGGGGTACACACCCCATGGGTCTCAAATCTCCAGGTACAAGGGCATCTTCCTACATCAAAACATGCATGGGAAACCCAGAAGATGGTATGCCGTGAGATCGGGAAATGTTTCTAAAACGCACCTCATTTCTCCTGTCCTTGTGCTCGGGTTCGCCATTCCAGCCGCTTGACTAACCATCTCCCTACTTGGAGAATCAGCACCTTTAACCTCCTGTTTCGTCCACGTTGCAATTTGTCCTGAGGATGAACGGGAAGACGGGGAACCAACGAGAGACTAGCCCTAGGTGTTGGGACAGGCACTGGTCACTCCATTTTCCCATCAGGAAGAAGAATGAACCACAGGCTCAGCCTGCCCCCCAGAACCAAAATAGGGCCTGAAGCAATCCTGCGCTTTTGCGGCCAGCTCCCAAAAAAGCAAGTAGACAAATGGAGCTCAGGGGCACTGCAGTTCACAAACGTGCAGAGTTATAAATGAGAACTCTCGTCCACAAATATATTGAGGGAAGGCAACGAAGAGGATTTGAAAGCAAGGCAGATTTGCAGGAAACAGATTTCAGGAGGTAGATTCGACTCGCCTTTAAAGCACATGAAAAGCGGCAAAACGTTGACAATGATGCCCTTGGCCAAAAAGGGCGTATGCGTTTTTTCCTGAATATATTCAGGAAAAAACGCATACGCCCTTTTTGGCCAACCAAGCAACCCGGAAGGGCAAATCAGTGCTACAAAGAAGTCTCGCTTGCCCTTGGTCAAAAGGGCCATGCTGAAGAAAGTGTAAAAACCAGAAAAGCAGGACAGGCCATGGAGACATGGGAGCCTTGCTACGCTGATGGGCGGGATGTAAATTGCCAACAGGCACTCTGGAGAAGTGTACGGTTTGTCCTGAAACAAGTAATAAACACAGCGTAGAGAGCATAGGGCACTTCCACTCATGGGCGTATAATTGGGAAAAGTAAAAATCAACAAGACACAGTCACCCCAAACTTTACGGCTGCTCTGTTTCCAAGAACCTCCACTTCGGTACACCTTCAATATCCCAGGAAAGAGAAAAATGGATAAAGAAATGGTGGTACTTGGCACAATGGAATATCACTCAGCCATGAAATCAATGTCATAGGGCTAGTTAGCAGCATGATGAGTGGATTTAGGTCCGATGATTCTAAGTGAAATAAGTCACACAGAAAAAGACACTTATCCTAAGATATCGCTTATAGAGGGAATGTCAAAATCGCTACACTTGAACTGAATTACAAAACAGAACAGAGTCACACCTTTAGAAGACACACTATGGCTGCTTAACGGGAAAGGTGAGGTGGGGTGATGCATAAAACAAGGGTTTGAAATTAGCTCAGACACCGCTCCATAAGCCAAATATGTAATAGACAAGGCCTACTCCCTGCTCAGTGAACTGGACTCAACACCCCCTAGTCACCGCACAGGAATATATCTGACTAGTATGAATCTGAAAACCTATGTATCGATATCTCTCTGCAAGTGAATCAAGAGGGTGTAAAGCGGCATAAACACAGCAGGGAAAAGCAGCCAAACCCCATTCTAAACATACATTACTTTAAAAAACCCACAAAGCAAAGACAGTGAAAGAGAGAGAAATTCTTACAAAATCCGTTCAGGGTCTCTGATGCAACCTGGATTGACCATATCTAGACCCACAGCTGGATGAGACATAAGGCTGGACACTCTTGGGGCTGAGAGGATTGGTGAGGTTGGGTGAGCAAATGCAGATACTTTAAAGTAATACCGTGGGGTACCCACCCCATGGGTCTCAAATCTCCAGGTACAAGGGAATCTTCCTACATCAAAACATGCATGGGAAACCCAGAAGATGGTATGCCGTGAGATCGGGAAAGGTTTCTAAAACGCACCTCATTTCTCCTCTCCTTGTGCTCGGGTTCGCCTTTCCAGCCGATTGACTAACCATCTCCCTACTTGGAGAATCAGCACCTTTAACCTACTGTTTCGTCCAGGTTGCATTTTGTCCTGAGGATGAACGGGAAGATGGGGAACCAACGAGAGACTAGCCCTAGGTTTTGGGACAGGCACAGGTCACTCCATTTTCCCATCAGGAAGAAGAATGAACCACAGGCTCAGCCTGCCCCCCAGAACCAAAATAGGGCCTGAAGCAATCCTGCGATTTTGCGGCCAGCTCCCAAAAAAGCGAGGAGACAAATGGAGCTCAGGGGCACTGCAATTCACAAACGTGCAGAGTTATAAATGAGAACTCTCGTCCACAAATATATTGAGGGAAGGCAACGAAGAGGATTTGAAAGCAAGGCAGATTTTCAGGAAACAGATTTCAGGAGGTAGATTCGACTCGCCTTTAAAGCACATGAAAAGCGGCAAAACGTTGACAATGATACCCTTGTCCAAAAAGGGCGTATGCGTTTTTTCCTGTATATATTCAGGAAAAAACGCATACGCCATTTTTGGCCAACCAAACAAGCCGGAAGGGCAAATCAGCGCTACAAAGAAGTCTCGCTTGCCACCGTTCAAAAGGGCCATGCTGAAAAAAGTGTAAAAACCAGAAAAGCAGGACAGGCCATGGAGACATGGGAGCCTTGCTACGCTGATCGGCGGGATGTAAATTGCCAACAGGCACTCTGGAGAAGAGTACGGTGTGTCCTGAAACAAGTAATAAACACAGCGTAGAGAGCATAGGGCACTTCCACTCAAGGGCGTATAAATTGGGAAAAATAAAAATCAACAAGACACAGGCACCTAAAATTTACGGCTGCTCTATTTCCAAGAACCTCCACTTTGGTACACCTTCAATATCCCAGGAAAGAGAAAAATGGATAAAGAAATGGTGGTACTTGGCACAATGGAATATCACTCAACCATGAAATCAATGTCATAAGGCTAGTTAGCAGCATGATGAGTGGATTTAGATACGAAGATTCTAAGTGAAATAAGTCACACAGAAAAAGACACTTATCCTAAGATATCGCTTATAGAGGGAATGTCAAAATCGCTACACTTGAACTGAATTACAAAACAGAACAGAGTCACACCTTTAGAAGACACACTATGGCTGCTTAACGGGAAAGGTGAGGTGGGGTGATGCATAAAACAAGGGTTTGAAATTAGCTCAGAGACCGCTCCATAAGCCAAATATGTAATAGACAAGGCCTACTCCCTGCTCAGTGAACTGGACTCAACACACCCTAGTCACCACACAAGAATATATCTGACTAGTAAGAATCTGAAAACCTATGTATCAATATCTCTCTGCAAGTGAATCAAGAGGGTGTAAAGCGGCATCAACACAGCAGGGAAAAGCAGTCAAGCCCGATTCTAAACATAAATTACTTTAAAAAACCCACAAAACAAAGACAGTGAAAGAGAGAGAAATTCTTACAAAATCCGTTCAGGGTCTCCGATGCAACCTGGATTGACCATATCTAGACCCACAGCTGGATGAGACATAAGGCTGGACATTCTTGGGGCTGAGAGGATTGGTGAGGTTGGGTGAGCAAACGCAGATACTTTAAAGTAACACCGCGGAGAACACACCCCATGGGTCTCAAATCTCCAGGTACAAGGGAATCTTCCTACATCAAAACATGCATGGGAAACCCAGAAGATGGTATGCCATGAGATCGGGAAAGGTTTCTAAAACGCACCTCATTTCTCCTCTCCTTGTGCTCGGGTTCGCCATTCCAGCCGCTTGACTAACCATCTGCCTACTTGGAGAATCAGCACCTTTAACCTCCTGATTGTACAGGTTGCAATTTGTCCTGAGGATGAACGGGAAGACGCGGAACCAACGAGAGACGAGCCCTAGGTGTTGGGACAGGCATAGGTCACTCCATTTTCCCATCAGGAAGAAGAATGAACCACAGGCTCAGCCTGCCCCCCAGAACCAAAATAGGGCCTGAAGCAATCCTGCGCTTTTGCGGCCAGCTCCCAAAAAAGCGAGGAGACAAATGGAGCTCAGGGGCACTGCAATTCACAAACGTGCAGAGTAATAAATGAGATCTCTCGTCCACAAATATATTGAGGGAAGGCAACGAAGAGGATTTGAAAGCAAGGCAGATTTGCAGGAAACAGATTTCAGGAGGTAGATTCGACTCGCCTTTAAAGCACATGAAAAGCGGCAAAACGTTGACAATGATGCCCTTGGCCAAAAAGGGCGTATGCGTTTTTTCCTGAATATATTCAGGAAAAAACGCATACGCCCTTTTTGGCCAACCAAGCAAGACGGAAGGGAAAATCAGCGCTACAAAGAAGTCTCGCTTGCCCTCGGTCAAAAGGGCCATGCTGAACAAAGTGTAAAAACCAGAAAAGCAGGACAGGCCATGGAGACATGGGAGCCTTGCTAGGCTGATGGGCGGGATGTAAATTGCCAACAGGCACTCTGGAGAAGAGTACGGTGTGTCCTGAAACAAGTAATAAACACAGCGTAGAGAGCATAGGGCACTTCCACTCATGGGCGTATAAATTGGGAAAACTAAAAATCAACAAGACACAGGCACCCTAAAGTTTACGGCTGCTCTGTTTCCAAGAACCTCCGCTTCGGTACACCTTCAATATCCCAGGAAAGAGAAAAATGGATAAAGAAATGGTAGTACTTGGCACAATGGAATATCACTCAGCCATGAAATCAATGTCATAAGGCTAGTTAGCAGCATGATGAGTGGATTTAGATACGATGATTCTAAGTGAAATAAGTCACACAGAAAAAGACACTTATCCTAAGATATCACTTATAGAGGGAATGTCAAAATCGCTACACTTGAACTGAATTACAAAACAGAACAGAGTCACACCTTTAGAAGACACACTATGGCTGCTTAACGGGAAAGGTGAGGTGGGGTGATGCATAAAACAAGGGTTTGAAATTAGCTCAGAGACCGCTCCATAAGCCAAATATGTAATAGACAAGGCCTACTCCCTGCTCAGTGAACTGGACTCAACACACCCTAGTCACCACACAAGAATATATCTGACTAGTAAGAATCTGAAAACCTATGTATCGATATCTCTCTGCAAGTGAATCAAGAGGGTGTAAAGCGGCATCAACACAGCAGGGAAAAGCAGCCAAGCCCGATTCTAAACATAAATTACTTTAAAAAACCCACAAAACAAAGACAGTGAAAGAGAGAGAAATTCTTACAAAATCCGTTCAGGGTCTATGATGCAACCTGGATTGACCATATCTAGACCCACAGCTGGATGAGACAGAAGGCTGGACACTCTTGGGGCTGAGAGGATTGGTGAGGTTGGGTGAGCAAACGCAGATACTTTAAAGTAACACTGCGGGGAACACACCCCATGGGTCTCAAATCTCCAGGTACAAGGGCATCTTCCTACATCAAAACATGCATGGGAAACCCAGAAGATGGTATGCCATGAGATCGGGAAAGGTTTCTAAAACGCACCTCATTTCTCCTCTCATTGTGCTCGGGTTCACCATTCCAGCTGCTTGACTAACCATCTCCCTATTTGGAGAATCAGCACCTTTAACCTCCTGAGTGTACAGGTTGCAATTTGTCCTGAGGATGAACGGGAAGACGCAGAACCAACGAGAGACGAGCCCTAGGTGTTGGGACAGGCATAGGTCACTCCATTTTCCCATCAGGAAGAAGAATGAACCACAGGCTCAGCCTGCCCCCCAGAACCAAAATAGGGCCTGAAGCAATCCTGCGCTTTTGCGGCCAGCTCCCAAAAAAGCGAGGAGACAAATGGAGCTCAGGGGCACTGCAATTCACAAACGTGCAGAGTTATAAATGAGAACTCTCGTCCACAAATATATTGAGGGAAGGCAACGAAGAGGATTTGAAAGCAAGGCAGATTTGCAGGAAACAGATTTCAGGAGGTAGATTCGACTCGCCTTTAAAGCATATGAAAAGCGGCAAAACGTTGACAATGATGCCCTTGGCCAAAAAGGGCGTATGCGTTTTTTCCTGAATATATTCAGGAAGAAACGCATACGCCCTTTTTGGCCAACCAAGCAAGCCGGAAGGGCAAATCAGCACTACAAAGAAGTCTCGCTTGCCCTCGGTCAAAAGGGCCATGCTGAAAAAATTGTAAAAACCAGAAAAGCAGGACAGGCCATGGAGACATGGGAGCCTTGCTACGCTGATGGGTGGGATGTAAATTGCCAACAGGCACTCTGGAGAAGAGTACGGTGTGTCCTGAAACAAGTAATAAACACAGCGTAGAGAGCATAGGGCACTTCCACTCATGGGCATATAAATTGGGAAAACTAAAAATCAACAACACAGGCACCCTAAAGTTTACGGCTGCTCTGTTTCCAAGAACCTCCGGTTTGGTACACCTTCAATATCCCAGGAAAGAGAAAAATGGATAAAGAAATGGTGGTACTTGGCACAATGGAATATCACTCAGCCATGAAATCAATGTCATAAGGCTAGTTAGCAGCATGATGAGTGGATTTAGGTACGTTGATTCTAAGTGAAATAAGTCACACAGAAAAAGACACTTATCCTAAGATATCGCTTATAGAGGGAATGTCAAAATCGCTACACTTGAACTGAATTACAAAACAGAACAGAGTCACACCTTTAGAAGACACACTATGGCTGCTTAACGGGAAAGGTGAGGTGGGGTGATGCATAAAACAAGGGTTTGAAATTAGCTCAGACACCGCTCCATAAGCCAAATATGTAATAGACAAGGCCTACTCCCTGCTCAGTGAACTGGACTCAACACCCCCTAGTCACCGCACAGGAATATATCTGACTAGTATGAATCTGAAAACCTATGTATCGATATCTCTCTGCAAGTGAATCAAGAGGGTGTAAAGCGGCATAAACACAGCAGGGAAAAGCAGCCAAACCCCATTCTAAACATACATTACTTTAAAAAACCCACAAAGCAAAGACAGTGAAAGGGAGAGAAATTCTTACAAAATCCGTTCAGGGTCTCTGATGCAACCTGGATTGACCATATCTAGACCCACAGCTGGATGAGACATAAGGCTGGACACTCTTGGGGCTGAGAGGATTGGTGAGGTTGGGTGAGCAAATGCAGATACTTTAAAGTAATACCGCGGGGTACCCACCCCATGGGTCTCAAATCTCCAGGTACAAGGGAATCTTCCTACATCAAAACATGCATGGGAAACCCAGAAGATGGTATGCCGTGAGATCGGGAAATGTTTCTAAAGCGCACCTCATTTCTCCTCTCCTTTTGCTCGGGTTCGCCATTCCAGCCGCTTGACTAACCATCTCTCTACTTGGAGAATCAGCACCTTTAACCTCCTGTTTCGTCCAGGTTGCAATTTGTCCTGAGGATGAACGGGAAGACGGGGAAACAACGAGAGACTAGCCCTAGGTGTTGGGACAGGCACAGGTCATTCCATTTTCCCATCAGGAAGAAGAATGAACCACAGGCTCAGACTACCCCCCAGAACCAAAATAGGGCCTGAAGCAATCCTGCGCTTTTGCGGCCAGCTCCCAAAAAAGCGAGGAGACAAATGGAGCTCAGGGGCACTGCAATTCACAAACGTGCAGAGTTATAAATGAGAACTCTCGTCCACAAATATATTGAGGGAAGGTAACGAAGAGGATTTGAAAGCAAGGCAGATTTGCAGGAAACAGATTTCAGGAGGTAGATTCGACTCGCCGTTAAAGCACATGAAAAGCGGCAAAACGTTGACAATGATGCCCTTGGCCAAAAAGGGCGTATGCGTTTTTTCCTGAATATATTCAGGAAGAAACGCATACGCCCTTTTTGGCCAACCAAGCAAGCCAGAAGGGCAAATCAGCGCTACAAAGAAGTCTCGCTTGCCCTCGGTCAAAAGGGCCATGCTGAACAAAGTGTAAAAACCAGAAAAGCAGGACAGGCCATGGAGACATGGGAGCCTTGCTACGCTGATGGGCGGGATGTAAATTGCCAACAGGCACTCTGGAGAAGAGTACGGTGTGTCCTGAAACAAGTAATAAACACAGCGTAGAGAGCATAGGGCACTACCACTCATGGGCATATAAATTGGGAAAACTAAAAATCAACAAGACACAGGCACCCTAAAGTTTACGGCTGCTCTGTTTCCAAGAACCTCCGGTTTGGTACACCTTCAATATCCCAGGAAAGAGAAAAATGGATAAAGAAATGGTGGTACTTGGCACAATGGAATATCACGCAGCCATGAAAGCAATGTCATAAGGCTAGTTAGCAGCATGATGAGTGGATTTAGGTACGTTGATTCTAAGTGAAATAAGTCACACAGAAAAAGACACTTATCCTAAGATATCGCTTATAGAGGGAATGTCAAAATCGCTACACTTGAACTGAATTACAAAACAGAACAGAGTCACACCTTTAGAAGACACACTATGGCTGCTTAACGGGAAAGGTGAGGTGGGGTGATGCATAAAACAAGGGTTTGAAATTAGCTCAGACACCGCTCCATAAGCCAAATATGTAATAGACAAGGCCTACTCCCTGCTCAGTGAACTGGACTCAACACCCCCTAGTCACCGCACAGGAATATATCTGACTAGTATGAATCTGAAAACCTATGTATCGATATCTCTCTGCAAGTGAATCAAGAGGGTGTAAAGCGGCATAAACACAGCAGGGAAAAGCAGCCAAACCCCATTCTAAACATACATTACTTTAAAAAACCCACAAAGCAAAGACAGTGAAAGGGAGAGAAATTCTTACAAAATCCGTTCAGGGTCTCTGATGCAACCTGGATTGACCATATCTAGACCCACAGCTGGATGAGACATAAGGCTGGACACTCTTGGGGCTGAGAGGATTGGTGAGGTTGGGTGAGCAAATGCAGATACTTTAAAGTAATACCGCGGGGAACCCACCCCATGGGTCGCAAATCTCCAGGTACAAGGGAATCTTCCTACATCAAAACATGCATGGGAAACCCAGAAGATGGTATGCCGTGAGATCGGGAATGGTTTCTAAAGCGCACCTCATTTCTCCTCTCCTTTTGCTCGGGTTCGCCATTCCAGCCGCTTGACTAACCATCTCTCTACTTGGAGAATCAGCACCTTTAACCTCCTGTTTCGTCCAGGTTGCAATTTGTCCTGAGGATGAACGGGAAGACGGGGAAACAACGAGAGACTAGCCCTAGGTGTTGGGACAGGCACAGGTCATTCCATTTTCCCATCAGGAAGAAGAATGAACCACAGGCTCAGACTACCCCCCAGAACCAAAATAGGGCCTGAAGCAATCCTGCGCTTTTGCGGCCAGCTCCCAAAAAAGCGAGGAGACAAATGGAGCACAGGGGCACTGCAATTCACAAAAGTGCAGAGTTATAAATGAGAACTCTCGTCCACAAATATATTGAGGGAAGGTAACGAAGAGGATTTGAAAGCAAGGCAGATTTGCAGGAAACAGATTTCAGGAGGTAGATTCGACTCGCCGTTAAAGCACATGAAAAGCGGCAAAACGTTGACAATGATGCCCTTGGCCAAAAAGGGCGTATGCGTTTTTAACTGAATATATTCAGGAAGAAACTCATACGCCCTTTTTGGCCAACCAAGCAAGCCAGAAGGGCAAATCAGCGCTACAAAGAAGTCTCGCTTGCCCTCGGTCAAAAGGGCCATGCTGAACAAAGTGTAAAAACCAGAAAAGCAGGACAGGCCATGGAGACATGGGAGCCTTGCTACGCTGATGGGCGGGATGTAAATTGCCAACAGGCACTCTGGAGAAGAGTACGGTGTGTCCTGAAACAAGTAATAAACACAGCGTAGAGAGCATAGGGCACTTCCACTCATGGGCATATAAATTGGGAAAACTAAAAATCAACAAGACACAGGCACCCTAAAGTTTACGGCTGCTCTGTTTCCAAGAACCTCCGGTTTGGTACACCTTCAATATCCCAGGAAAGAGAAAAATGGATAAAGAAATGGTGGTACTTGGCACAATGGAATATCACTCAGCCATGAAATCAATGTCATAAGGCTACTTAGCAGCATGATGAGTGGATTTAGGTACGTTGATTCTAAGTGAAATAAGTCACACAGAAAAAGACACTTATCCTAAGATATCGCTTATAGAGGGAATGTCAAAATCGCTACACTTGAACTGAATTACAAAACAGAACAGAGTCACACCTTTAGAAGACACACTATGGCTGCTTAACGGGAAAGGTGAGGTGGGGTGATGCATAAAACAAGGGTTTGAAATTAGCTCAGACACCGCTCCATAAGCCAAATATGTAATAGACAAGGCCTACTCCCTGCTCAGTGAACTGGACTCAACACCCCCTAGTCACCGCCCAGGAATATATCTGACTAGTATGAATCTGAAAACCTATGTATCGATATCTCTCTGCAAGTGAATCAAGAGGGTTTAAAGCGGCATAAACACAGCAGGGAAAAGCAGCCAAACCCCATTCTAAACATACATTACTTTAAAAAACCCACAAAGCAAAGACAGTGAAAGGGAGAGAAATTCTTACAAAATCCGTTCAGGGTCTCTGATGCAACCTGGATTGACCATATCTAGACCCACAGCTGGATGAGACATAAGGCTGGACACTCTTGGGGCTGAGAGGATTGGTGAGGTTGGGTGAGCAAATGCAGATACTTTAAAGTAATACCGCGGGGTACCCACCCCATGGGTCTCAAATCTCCAGGTACAAGGGAATCTTCCTACATCAAAACATGCATGGGAAACCCAGAAGATGGTATGCCGTGAGATCGGGAAAGGTTTCTAAAGCGCACCTCATTTCTCCTCTCCTTTTGCTCGGGTTCGCCATTCCAGCCGCTTGACTAACCATCTCTCTACTTGGAGAATCAGCACCTTTAACCTCCTGTTTCGTCCAGGTTGCAATTTGTCCTGAGGATGAACGGGAAGACGGGGAAACAACGAGAGACTAGCCCTAGGTGTTGGGACAGGCACAGGTCATTCCATTTTCCCATCAGGAAGAAGAATGAACCACAGGCTCAGACTACCCCCCAGAACCAAAATAGGGCCTGAAGCAATCCTGCGCTTTTGCGGCCAGCTCCCAAAAAAGCGAGGAGACAAATGGAGCTCAGGGGCACTGCAATTCACAAACGTGCAGAGTTATAAATGAGAACTCTCGTCCACAAATATATTGAGGGAAGGTAACGAAGAGGATTTGAAAGCAAGGCAGATTTGCAGGAAACAGATTTCAGGAGGTAGATTCGACTCGCCATTAAAGCACATGAAAAGCGGCAAAACGTTGACAATGATGCCCTTGGCCAAAAAGGGCGTATGCGTTTTTTCCTGAATATATTCAGGAAGAAACGCATACGCCCTTTTTGGCCAACCAAGCAAGCCAGAAGGGCAAATCAGCGCTACAAAGAAGTCTCGCTTGCCCTCGGTCAAAAGGGCCATGCTGAACAAAGTGTAAAAACCAGAAAAGCAGGACAGGCCATGGAGACATGGGAGCCTTGCTACGCTGATGGGCGGGATGTAAATTGCCAACAGGCACTCTGGAAAAGAGTACGGTGTGTCCTGAAACAAGTAATAAACACAGCGTAGAGAGCATAGGGCACTTCCACTCATGGGCGTATAAATTGGGAAAACTAAAAATCAACAAGACACAGGCACCCTAAAGTTTACGGCTGCTCTGTTTCCAAGAACCTCCGCTTCGGTACACCTTCAATATCCCAGGAAAGAGAAAAATGGATAAAGAAATGGTAGTACTTGGCACAATGGAATATCACTCAGCCATGAAATCAATGTCATAAGGCTAGTTAGCAGCATGTTGAGTGGATTTAGATACGATGATTCTAAGTGAAATAAGTCACACAGAAAAAGACACTTATCCTAAGATATCGCTTATAGAGGGAATGTCAAAATCGCTACACTTGAACTGAATTACAAAACAGAACAGAGTCACACCTTTAGAAGACACACTATGGCTGCTTAACGGGAAAGGTGAGGTGGGGTGATGCATAAAACAAGGGTTTGAAATTAGCTCAGAGACCGCTCCATAAGCCAAATATGTAATAGACAAGGCCTACTCCCTGCTCAGTGAACTGGACTCAACACACCCTAGTCACCACACAAGAATATATCTGACTAGTAAGAATCTGAAAACCTATGTATCGATATCTCTCTGCAAGTGAATCAAGAGGGTGTAAAGCGGCATAAACACAGCAGGGAAAAGCAGCCAAACCCCATTCTAAACATACATTACTTTAAAAAACCCACAAAGCAAAGACAGTGAAAGAGAGAGAAATTCTTACAAAATCCGTTCTGGGTCTATGATGCAACCTGGATTGACCATATCTAGACCCACAGCTGGATGAGACATAAGGCTGGACACTCTTGGGGCTGAGAGGATTGGTGAGGTTGGGTGAGCAAACGCAGATTCTTTAAAGTAACACTGCGGGGAACACACCCCATGGGTCTCAAATCTCCAGGTACAAGGGCATCTTCCTACATCAAAACATGCATGGGAAACCCAGAAGATGGTATGCCATGAGATCGGGAAAGGTTTCTAAAATGCACCTCATTTCTCCTCTCCTTGTGCTCGGGTTCACGATTCCAGCTGCTTGACTAACCATCTCCCTACTTGAAGAATCAGCACCTTTAACCTCCTGATTGTACAGGTTGCAATTTGTCCTGAGGATGAACGTGAAGACGGGGAACCAACGAGAGATGAGCCCTAGGTGTTGGGACAGGCATAGGTCACTCCATTTTCCCATCAGGAAGAAGAATGAACCACAGGCTCAGCCTGCCCCCCAGAACCAAAATAGGGCCTGAAGCAATCCTGCGCTTTTGCGGCCAGCTCCCAAAAAAGCGAGGAGACAAATGGAGCTCAGGGGCACTGCAATTCACAAACGTGCAGAGTTATAAATGAGAACTCTCGTCCACAAATATATTGAGGGAAGGCAACGAAGAGGATTTGAAAGCAAGGCAGATTTGCAGGAAACAGATTTCAGGAGGTAGATTCGACTCGCCGTTAAAGCACATGAAAAGCGGCAAAACGTTGACAATGATGCCCTTGGCCAAAAAGGGCGTATGCGTTTTTTCCTGAATATATTCAGGAAAAAACGCATAAGCCCTTTTTGGCCAACCAAGCAAGACGGAAGGGAAAATCAGCGCTACAAAGAAGTCTCGCTTGCCCTCGGTCAAAAGGGCCATGCTGAACAAAGTGTAAAAACCAGAAAAGCAGGACAGGCCATGGAGACATGGGAGCCTTGCTACGCTGATGGGCGGGATGTAAATTGCCAACAGGCACTCTGGAGAAGAGTACGGTGTGTCCTGAAACAAGTAATAAACACAGCGTAGAGAGCATAGGGCACTTCCACTCATGGGCGTATAAATTGGGAAAACTAAAAATCAACAAGACACAGGCACCCTAAAGTTTACGGCTGCTCTGTTTCCAAGAACCTCCGCTTCGGTACACCTTCAATATCCCAGGAAAGAGAAAAATGGATAAAGAAATGGTAGTACTTGGTACAATGGAATATCACTCAGCCATGAAATCAATGTCATAAGGCTAGTTAGCAGCATGATGAGTGGATTTAGGTACGATGATTCTAAGTGAAATAAGTCACACAGAAAAAGACACTTATCCTAAGATATCGCTTATAGAGGGAATGTCAAAATCGCTACACTTGAAATGAATTACAAAACAGAACAGAGTCACACCTTTAGAAGACACACTATGGCTGCTTAACGGGAAAGGTGAGGTGGGGTGATGCATAAAACAAGGGTTTGAAATTAGCTCAGAGACCGCTCCATAAGCCAAATATGTAATAGACAAGGCCTACTCCCTGCTCAGTGAACTGGACTCAACACACCCTAGTCAGCACACAAGAATATATCTGACTAGTAAGAATCTGAAAACCTATGTATCGATATCTCTCTGCAAGTGAATCAAGAGGGTGTAAAGCGGCATCAACACAGCAGGGAAAAGCAGCCAAGCCCGATTCTAAACATAAATTACTTTAAAAAACCCACAAAACAAAGACAGTGAAAGAGAGAGAAATTCTTACAAAATCCGTTCAGGGTCTATGATGCAACCTGGATTGACCATATCTAGACCCAGAGCTGGATGAGACAGAAGGCTGGACACTCTTGGGGCTGAGAGGATTGGTGAGGTTGGGTGAGCAAACGCAGATACTTTAAAGTAACACTGCGGGGAATACACCCCATGGGTCTCAAATCTCCAGGTACAAGGGCATCTTCCTACATCAAAACATGCATGGGAAACCCAGAAGATGGTATGCCATGAGATCGGGAAAGGTTTCTAAAACGCACCTCATTTCTCCTCTCATTGTGCTCGGGTTCACCATTCCAGCTGCTTGACTAACCATCTCCCTATTTGGAGAATCATCACCTTTAACCTCCTGATTGTACAGGTTGCAATTTGTCCTGAGGATGAACGGGAAGACGCGGAACCAACGAGAGACGAGCCCTAGGTGTTGGGACAGGCATAGGTCACTCCATTTTCCCATCAGGAAGAAGAATGAACCACAGGCTCAGCCTGCCCCCCAGAACTAAAATAGGGCCTGAAGCAATCCTGTGCTTTTGCGGCCAGCTCCCAAAAAAGCGAGGAGACAAATGGAGCTCAGGGGCACTGCAATTCACAAACGTGCAGAGTTATAAATGAGAACTCTCGTCCACAAATATATTGAGGGAAGGCAACGAAGAGGATTTGAAAGCAAGGCAGATTTGCAGGAAACAGATTTCAGGAGGTAGATTCGACTCGCCTTTAAAGCACATGAAAAGCAGCAAAACGTTGACAATGATGCCCTTGGCCAAAAAGGGCGTATGCGTTTTTTCCTGAATATATTCAGGAAAAAACGCATACGCCCTTTTTGGCCAACCAAGCAAGCCGGAAGGGCAAATCAGCACTACAAAGAAGTCTCGCTTGCCCTCGGTGAAAAGGGCCATGCTGAACAAAGTGTAAAAACCAGAAAAGCAGGACAGGCTATGGAGACATGGGAGCCTTGCTACGCTGATGGGCGGGATGTAAATTGCCAACAGGCACTCTGGAGAAGAGTACGGTGTGTCCTGAAACAAGTAATAAACACAGCGTAGAGAGCATAGGGCACTTCCACTCATGGGCATATAAATTGGGAAAACTAAAAATCAACAAGACTCAGGCACCCTAAAGTTTACGGCTGCTCTATTTCCAAGAACCTCCGCTTCTGTACACCTTCAATATCCCAGGAAAGAGAAAAATGGATAAAGAAATGGTGGTACTTGGCACAATGGAATATCACTCAGCCATGAAATCAATGTCATAAGGCTAGTTAGCAGCATGATGATTGAATTTAGGTACGATGATTCTAAGTGAAATAAGTCACACAGAAAAAGACACTTATCCTAAGATATCGCTTATAGAGGGAATGTCAAAATCGCTATACTTGAACTGAATTACAAAACAGAACAGAGTCACACCTTTAGAAGACACACTATTGCTGCTTAACGGGAAAGGTGAGGTGGGGTGATGCATAAAACAAGGGTTTGAAATTAGCTCAGACACCGCTCCATAAGCCAAATATGTAATAGACAAGGCCTACTCCCTGCTCAGTGAACTGGACTCAACACCCCCTAGTCACCGCACAGGAATATATCTGACTAGTATGAATCTGAAAACCTATGTATCGATATCTCTCTGCAAGTGAATCAAGAGGGTGTAAAGCGGCATAAACACAGCAGGGAAAAGCAGCCAAACCCCATTCTAAACATACATTACTTTAAAAAACCCACAAAGCAAAGACAGTGAAAGAGAGAGAAATTCTTACAAAATCCGTTCAGGGTCTCTGATGCAACCTGGATTGACCATATCTAGACCCACAGCTGGATGAGACATAAGGCTGGACACTCTTGGGGCTGAGAGGATTGGTGAGGTTGGGTGAGCAAATGCAGATACTTTAAAGTAATACCGCGGGGTACCCACCCCATGGGTCTCAAATCTCCAGGTACAAGGGAATCTTCCTACATCAAAACATGCATGGGAAACCCAGAAGATGGTATGCCGTGAGATCGGGAAAGGTTTCTAAAGCGCACCTCATTTCTCCTCTCCTTTTGCTCAGGTTCGCCATTCCAGCCGCTTGACTAACCATCTCTCTACTTGGAGAATCAGCACCTTTAACCTCCTGTTTCGTCCAGGTTGCAATTTGTCCTGAGGATGAACGGGAAGACGGGGAACCAACGAGGGACTAGCCCTAGGTGTTGGGACAGGCACAGGTCACTCCATTTTCCCATCAGGAAGAAGAATGAACCACAGGCTCAGCCTACCCCCGAGAACCAAAATAGGGCCTGAAGCAATCCTGCGCTTTTGCGGCCAGCTCCCAAAAAAGCGAGGAGACAAATGGAGCTCAGGGGCACTGCAATTCACAAACGTGCAGAGTTATAAATGAGAACTCTCGTCCACAAATATATTGAGGGAAGGCAACGAAGAGGATTTGAAAGCAAGGCAGATTTGCAGGAAACAGATTTCAGGAGGTAGATTCGACTCGCCGTTAAAGCACATGAAAAGCGGCAAAACGTTGACAATGATGCCCTTGGCCAAAAAGGGCTTATGCGTTTTTTCCTGAATATATTCAGGAAAAAACGCATAAGCCCTTTTTGGCCAACCAAGCAAGACGGAAGGGAAAATCAGCGCTACAAAGAAGTCTCGCTTGCCCTCGGTCAAAAGGGCCATGCTGAACAAAGTGTAAAAACCAGAAAAGCAGGACAGGCCATGGAGACATGGGAGCCTTGCTACGCTGATGGCCGGGATGTAAATTGCCAACAGGCACTCTGTAGAAGAGTACGGTGTGTCCTGAAACAAGTAATAAACACAGCGTAGAGAGCATAGGGCACTTCCACTCATGGGCGTATAAATTGGGAAAACTAAAAATCAACAAGACACAGGCACCCTAAAGTTTACGGCTGCTCTGTTTCCAAGAACCTCCGCTTCGGTACACCTTCAATATCCCAGGAAAGAGAAAAATGGATAAAGAAATGGTAGTACTTGGTACAATGGAATATCACTCAGTCATGAAATCAATGTCATAAGGCTAGTTAGCAGCATGATGAGTGGATTTAGATACGATGATTCTAAGTGAAATAAGTCACACAGAAAAAGACACTTATCCTAAGATATCGCTTATAGAGGGAATGTCAAAATCGCTACACTTGAACTGAATTACAAAACAGAACAGAGTCACACCTTTAGAAGACACACTATGGCTGCTTAACGGGAAAGGTGAGGTCGGGTGATGCATAAAACAAGGGTTTGAAATTAGCTCAGAGACCGCTCCATAAGCCAAATATGTAATAGACAAGGCCTACTCCCTGCTCAGTGAACTGGACTCAACACACCCTAGTCAGCACACAAGAATATATCTGACTAGTAAGAATCTGAAAACCTATGTATCGATATCTCTCTGCAAGTGAATCAAGAGGGTGTAAAGCGGCATCAACACAGCAGGGAAAAGCAGCCAAGCCCGATTCTAAACATAAATTACTTTAAAAAACCCACAAAACAAAGACAGTGAAAGAGAGAGAAATTCTTACAAAATCCGTTCAGGGTCTCTGATGCAACCTGGATTGACCATATCTAGACCCACAGCTGGATGAGACAGAAGGCTGGACACTCTTGGGGCTGAGAGGATTGGTGAGGTTGGGTGAGCAAACGCAGATACTTTAAAGTAACACTGCGGGGAACACACCCCATGGGTCTCAAATCTCCAGGTACAAGGGCATCTTCCTACATCAAAACATGCATGGGAAACCCAGAAGATGGTATGCCATGAGATCGGGAAAGGTTTCTAAAACGCACCTCATTTCTCCTCTCATTGTGCTCGGGTTCACCATTCCAGCTGCTTGACTAACCATCTCCCTATTTGGAGAATCAGCACCTTTAACCTCCTGATTGTACAGGTTGCAATTTGTCCTGAGGATGAACGGGAAGACGCGGAACCAACGAGAGACGAGCCCTAGGTGTTGGGACAGGCATAGGTCACTCCATTTTCCCATCAGGAAGAAGAATGAACCACAGGCTCAGCCTGCCCCCCAGAACCAAAATAGGGCCTGAAGCAATCCTGCGCTTTTGCGGCCAGCTCCCAAAAAAGCGAGGAGACAAATGGAGCTCAGGGGCACTGCAATTCACAAACGTGCAGAGTTATAAATGAGAACTCTCGTCCACAAATATATTGAGGGAAGGCAACGAAGAGGATTTGAAAGCAAGGCAGATTTGCAGGAAACAGATTTCAGGATGTAGATTCGACTCGCCTTTAAAGCATATGAAAAGCGGGAAAACGTTGACAATGATGCCCTTGGCCAAAAAGGGCATATGCGTTTTTTCCTGAATATATTCAGGAAGAAACGCATATGCCCTTTTTGGCCAACCAAGCAAGCCGGAAGGGCAAATCAGCACTACAAAGAAGTCTCGCTTGCCCTCGGTCAAAAGGGCCATGCTGAACAAATTGTAAAAACCAGAAAAGCAGGACAGGCCATGGAGACATGGGAGCCTTGCTACGCTGATGGGCGGGATGTAATTTGCCAACAGGCACTCTGGAGAAGAGTACGGTGTGTCCTGAAACAAGTAATAAACACAGCGTAGAGAGCATAGGGCACTTCCACTCATGGGCGTATAAATTGGGAAAACTAAAAATCAACAAGACACAGGCACCTTAAAGTTTACGGCTGCTCTGTTTCCAAGAACCTCCGCTTCGGTACACCTTCAATATCCCAGGAAAGAGAAAAATGGATAAAGAAATGGTGGTACTTGGCACAATGCAATATCACTCAGCCATGAAATCAATGTCATAAGGCTAGTTAGCAGCATGATGAGTGTATTTAGGTACGATGATTCTAAGTGAAATAAGTCACACAGAAAAAGACACTTATCCTAAGATATCGCTTATAGAGGGAATGTCAAAATCGCTACACTTGAACTGAATTACAAAACAGAACAGAGTCACACCTTTAGAAGACACACTATGGCTGCTTAACGGGAAAGGTGAGGTGGGGTGATGCATAAAACAAGGGTTTGAAATTAGCTCAGAGACCGCTCCATAAGCCAAATATGTAATAGACAAGGCCTACTCCCTGCTCAGTGAACTGGACTCAACACACCCTAGTCACCACACAAGAATATATCTGACTAGTAAGAATCTGAAAACCTATGTATCGATATCTCTCTGCAAGTGAATCAAGAGGGTGTAAAGCGGCATCAACACAGCAGGGAAAAGCAGCCAAGCCCGATTCTAAACATAAATTACTTTAAAAAACCCACAAAACAAAGACAGTGAAAGAGAGAGAAATTCTTACAAAATCCGTTCAGGGTCTATGATGCAACCTGGATTGACCATATCTAGACCCACAGCTGGATGAGACAGAAGGCTGGACACTCTTGGGGCTGAGAGGATTGGTGAGGTTGGGTGAGCAAACGCAGATACTTTAAAGTAACACTGCGGGGAATACACCCCATGGGTCTCAAATCTCCAGGTACAAGGGCATCTTCCTACATAAAAACATGCCTGGGAAAAACAGAAGATGGTATGCCATGAGATCGGGAAAGGTTTCTAAAACGCACCTCATTTCTCCTCTCCTTGTGCTCGGGTTCACCATTCCAGCTGCTTGACTAACCATCCCCCTATTTGGAGAATCAGCACCTTTAACCTCCTGATTGTACAGGTTGCAATTTGTCCTGAGGATGAACGGGAAGATGCGGAACCAACGAGAGACGAGCCCTAGGTGTTGGGACAGGCATAGGTCACTCCATTTTCCCATCAGGAAGAAGAATGAACCACAGGCTCAGCCTGCCCCCCAGAACCAAAATAGGGCCTGAAGCAATCCTGCGCTTTTGCGGCCAGCTCCCAAAAAAGCGAGGAGACAAATGGAGCTCAGGGGCACTGCAATTCACAAACGTGCAGAGTTATAAATGAGAACTCTCGTCCACAAATATATTGAGGGAAGGCAACGAAGAGGATTTGAAAGCAAGGCAGATTTGCAGGAAACAGATTTCAGGAGGTAGATTCGACTCGCCTTTAAAGCATATGAAAAGCGGCAAAACGTTGACAATGATGCCCTTGGCCAAAAAGGGCGTATGCGTTTTTTCCTGAATATAATCAGGAAGAAACGCATACGCCCTTTTTGGCCAACCAAGCAAGCCGGAAGGGCAAATCAGCACTACAAAGAAGGCTCCCTTGCCCTCGGTCAAAAGGGCCATGCTGAACAAATTGTAAAAACCAGAAAAGCAGGACAGGCCATGGAGACATGGGAGCCTTGCTACGCTGATGGGTGGGATGTAAATTGCCAACAGGCACTCTGGAGAAGAGTACGGTGTGTCTGAAACAAGTAATAAACACAGCGTAGAGAGCATAGGGCACTTCCACTCATGGGCGTATAAATTGGGAAAACTAAAAATCAACAAGACACAGGCACCCTAAATTTGACGGCTGCTCTGTTTCCAAGAACCTCCGCTTCGGTACACCTTCAATATCCCAGGAAAGAGAAAAATGGATAAAGAAATGGTAGTACTTGGCACAATGGAATATCACTCAGCCATGAAATCAATGTCATAAGGCTAGTTAGCAGCATGATGAGTGGATTTAGGTACGATGATTCTAAGTGAAATAAGTCACACAGAAAAAGACACTTATCCTAAGATATCGCTTATAGAGGGAATGTCAAAATCGCTACACTTGAACTGAATTACAAAACAGAACAGAGTCACACCTTTAGAAGACACACTATGGCTGCTTAACGGGAAAGGTGAGGTGGGGTGATGCATAAAACAAGGGTTTGAAATTAGCTCAGAGACCGCTCCATAAGCCAAATATGTAATAGACAAGGCCTACTCCCTGCTCAGTGAACTGGACTCAACACACCCTAGTCACCACACAAGAATATATCTGACTAGTAAGAATCTGAAAACCTATGTATCGATATCTCTCTGCAAGTGAATCAAGAGGGTGTAAAGCGGCATCAACACAGCAGGGAAAAGCAGCCAAGCCCGATTCTAAACATAAATTACTTTAAAAAACCCACAAAACAAAGACAGTGAAAGAGAGAGAAATTCTTACAAAATCCGTTCAGGGTCTCTGATGCAACCTGGATTGACCATATCTAGACCCACAGCTGGATGAGACAGAAGGCTGGACACTCTTGGGGCTGAGAGGATTGGTGAGGTTGGGTGAGCAAACGCAGATACTTTAAAGTAACACTGCGGGGAACACACCCCATGGGTCTCAAATCTCCAGGTACAAGGGCATCTTCCTACATCAAAACATGCATGGGAAACCCAGAAGATGGTATGCCATGAGATCGGGAAAGGTTTCTAAAACGCACCTCATTTCTCCTCTCATTGTGCTCGGGTTCACCATTCCAGCTGCTTGACTAACCATCTCCCTATTTGGAGAATCAGCACCTTTAACCTCCTGATTGTACAGGTTGCAATTTGTCCTGAGGATGAACGGGAAGACGCGGAACCAACGAGAGACGAGCCCTAGGTGTTGGGACAGGCATAGGTCATTCCATTATCCCATCAGGAAGAAGAATGAACCACAGGCTCAGCCTGCCCCCCAGAACTAAAATAGGGCCTGAAGCAATCCTGCGCTTTTGCGGCCAGCTCCCAAAAAAGCGAGGAGACAAATGGAGCTCAGGGGCACTGCAATTCACAAACGTGCAGAGTTATAAATGAGAACTCTCGTCCACAAATATATTGAGGGAAGGCAACGAAGAGGATTTGAAAGCAAGGCAGATTTGCAGGAAACAGATTTCAGGAGGTAGATTCGACTCGCCTTTAAAGCACATGAAAAGCGGCAAAACGTTGACAATGATGCCCTTGGCCAAAAAGGGCGTATGCGTTTTTTTCTGAATATATTCAGGAAAAAACGCATACGCCCTTTTTGGCCAACCAAGCAAGCCGGAAGGGCAAATCAGCGCTACAAAGAAGTCTCGCTTGCCCTCGGACAAAAGGGCCATGCTGAACAAACTGTAAAAACCAGAAAAGCAGGACAGGCTATGGAGACATGGGAGCCTTACTACGCTGATGGGCGGGATGTAAATTGCCAACAGGCACTCTGGAGAAGAGTACGGTGTGTCCTGAAACAAGTAATAAACACAGCGTAGAGAGCATAGGGCACTTCCACTCATGGGCATATAAATTGGGAAAACTAAAAATCAACAAGACTCAGGCACCCTAAAGTTTACGGCTGCTCTGTTTCCAAGAACCTCCGCTTCGGTACACCTTCAATATCCCAGGAAAGAGAAAAATGGATAAAGAAATGGTGGTACTTGGCACAATGGAATATCACTCAGCCATGAAATCAATGTCATAAGGCTAGTTAGCAGCATGATGAGTGGATTTAGGTACGATGATTCTAAGTGAAATAAGTCACACAGAAAAAGACACTTATCCTAAGATATCGCTTATAGAGGGAATGTCAAAATCGCTATACTTGAACTGAATTACAAAACAGAACAGAGTCACACCTTTAGAAGACACACTATGGCTGCTTAACGGGAAAGGTGAGGTGGGGTGATGCATAAAACAAAGGTTTGAAATTAGCTCAGACACCGCTCCATAAGCCAAATATGTAATAGACAAGGCCTACTCCCTGCTCAGTGAACTGGACTCAACACCCCCTAGTCACCGCCCAAGAATATATCTGACTAGTATGAATCTGAAAACCTATGTATCGATATCTCTCTGCAAGTGAATCAAGAGGGTGTAAAGCGGCATAAACACAGCAGGGAAAAGCAGCCAAACCCCATTCTAAACATACATTACTTTAAAAAACCCACAAAGCAAAGACAGTGAAAGAGAGAGAAATTCTTACAAAATCCGTTCAGGGTCTCTGATGCAACCTGGATTGACCATATCTAGACCCACAGCTGGATGAGACATAAGGCTGGACACTCTTGGGGCTGAGAGGATTGGTGAGGTTGGGTGAGCAAATGCAGATACTTTAAAGTAATACCGCGGGGTACCCACCCCATGGGTCTCAAATCTCCAGGTACAAGGGAATCTTCCTACATCAAAACATGCATGGGAAACCCAGAAGATGGTATGCCGTGAGATCGGGAAAGGTTTCTAAAGCGCACCTCATTTCTCCTCTCCTTTTGCTCGGGTTCGCCATTCCAGCCGCTTGACTAACCATCTCTCTACTTGGAGAATCAGCACCTTTAACCTCCTGTTTCGTCCAGGTTGCAATTTGTCCTGAGGATGAACGGGAAGACGGGGAACCAACGAGAGACTAGCCCTAGGTGTTGGGAAAGGCACAGGTCACTCCATTTTCCCATCAGGAAGAAGAATGAACCACAGGCTCAGCCTACCCCTGAGAACCAAAATAGGGCCTGAAGCAATCCTGCGCTTTTGCGGCCAGCTCCCAAAAAAGCGAGGAGACAAATGGAGCTCAGGGGCACTGCAATTCACAAACGTGCAGAGTTATAAATGAGAACTCTCGTCCACAAATATATTGCGGGAAGGCAACGAAGAGGATTTGAAAGCAAGGCAGATTTGCAGGAAACAGATTTCAGGAGGTAGATTCGACTCGCCGTTAAAGCACATGAAAAGCGGCAAAACGTTGACAATGATGCCCTTGGCCAAAAAGGGCTTATGCGTTTTTTCCTGAATATATTCAGGAAAAAACGCATAAGCCCTTTTTGGCCAACCAAGCAAGACGGAAGGGAAAATCAGCGCTACAAAGAAGTCTCGCTTGCCCTCGGTCAAAAGGGCCATGCTGAACAAAGTGTAAAAACCAGAACAGCAGGACAGGCCATGGAGACATGGGAGCCTTGCTACGCTGATGGGCGGGATGTAAATTGCCAACAGGCACTCTGGAGAAGAGTACGGTGTGTCCTGAAACAAGTAATAAACACAGCGTAGAGAGCATAGGGCACTTCCACTCATGGGCGTATAAATTGGGAAAACTAAAAATCAACAAGACACAGGCACCCTAAAGTTTACGGCTGCTCTGTTTCCAAGAACCTCCGCTTCGGTACACCTTCAATATCCCAGGAAAGAGAAAAATGGATAAAGAAATGGTAGTACTTGGTACAATGGAATATCACTCAGCCATGAAATCAATGTCATAAGGCTAGTTAGCAGCATGATGAGTGGATTTAGATACGATGATTCTAAGTGAAATAAGTCACACAGAAAAAGACACTTATCCTAAGATATCGCTTATAGAGGGAATGTCAAAATCGCTACACTTGAACTGAATTACAAAACAGAACAGAGTCACACCTTTAGAAGACACACTATGGCTGCTTAACGGGAAAGGTGAGGTGGGGTGATGCATAAAACAAGGGTTTGAAATTAGCTCAGACACCGCTCCATAAGCCAAATATGTAATAGACAAGGCCTACTCCCTGCTCAGTGAACTGGACTCAACACACCCTAGTCACCACACAAGAATATATCTGACTAGTAAGAATCTGAAAACCTATGTATCGATATCTCTCTGCAAGTGAATCAAGAGGGTGTAAAGCGGCATCAACACAGCAGGGAAAAGCAGCCAAGCCCGATTCTAAACATAAATTACTTTAAAAAACCCACAAAACAAAGACAGTGAAAGAGAGAGAAATTCTTACAAAATCCGTTCAGGGTCTATGATGCAACCTGGATTGACCATATCTAGACCCACAGCTGGATGAGACAGAAGGCTGGACACTCTTGGGGCTGAGAGGATTGGTGAGGTTGGGTGAGCAAACGCAGATACTTTAAAGTAACACTGCGGGGAATACACCCCATGGGTCTCAAATCTCCAGGTACAAGGGCATCTTCCTACATCAAAACATGCCGGGGAAACCCAGAAGATGGTATGCCATGAGATCGGGAAAGGTTTCTAAAATGCACCTCATTTCTCCTCTCCTTGTGCTCGGGTTCACAATTCCAGCTGCTTGACTAACCATCTCCCTACTTGGAGAATCAGCACCTTTAACCTCCTGATTGTACAGGTTGCAATTTGTCCTGAGGATGAACGGGAAGACGCGGAACCAACGAGAGACGAGCCCTAGGTGTTGGGACAGGCATAGGTCACTCCATTTTCCCATCAGGAAGAAGAATGAACCACAGGCTCAGCCTGCCCCCCAGAACCAAAATAGGGCCTGAAGCAATCCTGCGCTTTTGCGGCCAGCTCCCAAAAAAGCGAGGAGACAAATGGAGCTCAGGGGCACTGCAATTCACAAACGTGCAGAGTTATAAATGAGAACTCTCGTCCACAAATATATTGAGGGAAGGCAACGAAGAGGATTTGAAAGCAAGGCAGATTTGCAGGAAACAGATTTCAGGAGGTAGATTCGACTCGCCTTTAAAGCATATGAAAAGCGGCAAAACGTTGACAATGATGCCCTTGGCCAAAAAGGGCGTATGCGTTTTTTCCTGAATATATTCAGGAAAAAAAGCATACGCCCTTTTTGGCCAACCAAGCAAGCCGGAAGGGCAAATCAGCGCTACAAAGAAGTCTCGCTTGCCCTCGGTCAAAAGGGCCATGCTGAACAAAGTGTAAAAACCAGAAAAGCAGGACAGGCCATGGAGACATGGGAGCCTTGCTACGCTGATGGGCGGGATGTAAATTGCCAACAGGCACTCTGGAGATGAGTACGGTGTGTCCTGAAACAAGTAATAAACACAGCGTTGAGAGCATAGGGCACTTCCACTCATGGGCGTATAAATTGGCAAAACTAAAAATCAACAAGACACAGGCACCCCAAACTTTATGGCTGCTCTGTTTCCAAGAACCTCCGCTTCGGTACACCTTCAATATCCCAGGAAAGAGAAAAATGGATAAAGAAATGGTGGTACTTGGCACAATGCAATATCACTCAGCCATGAAATCAATGTCATAAGGCTAGTTAGCAGCATGATGAGTGGATTTAGGTACGATGATTCTAAGTGAAATAAGTCACACAGAAAAAGACACTTATCCTAAGATATCGCTTATAGAGGGAATGTCAAAATCGCTACACTTGAACTGAATTACAAAACAGAACAGAGTCACACCTTTAGAAGACACACTATGGCTGCTTAACGGGAAAGGTGAGGTGGGGTGATGCATAAAACAAGGGTTTGAAATTAGCTCAGAGACCGCTCCATAAGCCAAATATGTAATAGACAAGGCCTACTCCCTGCTCAGTGAACTGGACTCAACACACCCTAGTCACCACACAAGAATATATCTGACTAGTAAGAATCTGAAAACCTATGTATCGATATCTCTCTGCAAGTTAATCAAGAGGGTGTAAAGCGGCATCAACACAGCAGGGAAAAGCAGCCAAGTCCGATTCTAAACATAAATTACTTTAAAAAAACCCACAAAACAAAGACAGTGAAAGAGAGAGAAATTCTTACAAAATCCGTTCAGGGTCTATGATGCAACCTGGATTGACCATATCTAGACCCACAGCTGGATGAGACAGAAGGCTGGACACTCTTGGGGCTGAGAGGATTGGTGAGGTTGGGTGAGCAAACGCAGATACTTTAAAGTAACACTGCGGGGAACACACCCCATGGGTCTCAAATCTCCAGGTACAAGGGCATCTTCCTACATCAAAACATGCATGGGAAACCCAGAAGATGGTATGCCATGAGATCGGGAAAGGTTTCTAAAACGCACCTCATTTCTCCTCTCATTGTGCTCGGGTTCACCATTCCAGCTGCTTGACTAACCATCTCCCTATTTGGAGAATCAGCACCTTTAACCTCCTGATTGTACAGGTTGCAATTTGTCCTGAGGATGAACGGGAAGACGCGGAACCAAGGAGAGACGAGCCCTAGGTGTTGGGACAGGCATAGGTCACTCCATTTTCCCATCAGGAAGAAGAATGAACCACAGGCTCAGCCTGCCCCCCAGAACCAAAATAGGGCCTGAAGCAATCCTGCGCTTTTGCGGCCAGCTCCCAAAAAAGCGAGGAGACAAATGGAGCTCAGGGGCACTGCAATTCACAAACGTGCAGAGTTATAAATGAGAACTCTCGTCCACAAATATATTGAGGGAAGGCAACAAAGAGGATTTGAAAGCAAGGCAGATTTGCAGGAAACAGATTTCAGGGGGTAGATTCGACTCGCCTATAAAGCACATGAAAAGCGGCAAAACGTTGACAATGATGCCCTTGGCCAAAAAGGGCGTATGCGTTTTTCCTTGAATATATTCAGGAAAAAAAGCATACGCCCTTTTTGGCCAACCAAGCAAGCCGGAAGGGCAAATCAGCGCTACAAAGAAGTCTCGCTTGCCCTCGGTCAAAAGGGCCATGCTGAACAAAGTGTAAAAACCAGAAAAGCAGGACAGGCCATGGAGACATGGGAGCCTTGCTACGCTGATGGGCGGGATGTAAATTGCCAACAGGCACTCTGGAGATGAGTACGGTGTGTCCTGAAACAAGTAATAAACACAGCGTTGAGAGCATAGGGCACTTCCACTCATGGGCGTATAAATTGGCAAAACTAAAAATCAACAAGACACAGGCACCCCAAACTTTATGGCTGCTCTGTTTCCAAGAACCTCCGCTTCGGTACACCTTCAATATCCCAGGAAAGAGAAAAATGGATAAAGAAATGGTGGTACTTGGCACAATGCAATATCACTCAGCCATGAAATCAATGTCATAAGGCTAGTTAGCAGCATGATGAGTGGATTTAGGTACGATGATTCTAAGTGAAATAAGTCACACAGAAAAAGACACTTATCCTAAGATATCGCTTATAGAGGGAATGTCAAAATCGCTACACTTGAACTGAATTACAAAACAGAACAGAGTCACACCTTTAGAAGACACACTATGGCTGCTTAACGGGAAAGGTGAGGTGGGGTGATGCATAAAACAAGGGTTTGAAATTAGCTCAGAGACCGCTCCATAAGCCAAATATGTAATAGACAAGGCCTACTCCCTGCTCAGTGAACTGGACTCAACACACCCTAGTCACCACACAAGAATATATCTGACTAGTAAGAATCTGAAAACCTATGTATCGATATCTCTCTGCAAGTTAATCAAGAGGGTGTAAAGCGGCATCAACACAGCAGGGAAAAGCAGCCAAGCCCGATTCTAAACATAAATTACTTTAAAAAAACCCACAAAACAAAGACAGTGAAAGAGAGAGAAATTCTTACAAAATCCGTTCAGGGTCTATGATGCAACCTGGATTGACCATATCTAGACCCACAGCTGGATGAGACAGAAGGCTGGACACTCTTGGGGCTGAGAGGATTGGTGAGGTTGGGTGAGCAAACGCAGATACTTTAAAGTAACACTGCGGGGAACACACCCCATGGGTCTCAAATCTCCAGGTACAAGGGCATCTTCCTACATCAAAACATGCATGGGAAACCCAGAAGATGGTATGCCATGAGATCGGGAAAGGTTTCTAAAACGCACCTCATTTCTCCTCTCATTGTGCTCGGGTTCACCATTCCAGCTGCTTGACTAACCATCCCCCTATTTGGAGAATCAGCACCTTTAACCTCCTGATTGTACAGGTTGCAATTTGTCCTGAGGATGAACGGGAAGACGCGAAACCAACGAGATACGAGCCCTAGGTGTTGGGACAGGCATAGGTCACTCCATTTTCCCATCAGGAAGAAGAATGAACCACAGGCTCAGCCTGCCCCCCAGAACTAAAATAGGGCCTGAAGCAATCCTGCGCTTTTGCGGCCAGCTCCCAAAAAAACGAGGAGACAAATGGAGCTCAGGGGCACTAAAATTCACAAACGTGCAGAGTTATAAATGTGAACTCTCGTCCACAAATATATTGAGGGAAGGCAACGAAGAGGATTTGAAAGCAAGGCAGATTTGCAGGAAACAGATTTCAGGAGGTAGATTCGACTCGCCTTTAAAGCATATGAAAAGCGGCAAAACGTTGACAATGATGCCCTTGGCCAAAAAGGGCGTATGCGTTTTTTCCTGAATATATTCAGGAAAAAACGCATACGCCCTTTTTGGCCAACCAAGCAAGCCAGAAGGGCAAATCAGCACTACAAAGAAGTCTCCCTTGCCCTCGGTCAAAAGGGCCATGCTGAACAGATTGTAAAAACCAGAAAAGCAGGACAGGCCATGGAGACATGGGAGCCTTGCTACGCTGATGGGCGGGATGTAAATTGCCAACAGGCACTCTGGAGAAGAGTACGGTGTGTCCTGAAACAAGTAATAAACACAGCGTAGAGAGCATAGGGCACTTCCACTCATGGGCATATAAATTGGGAAAACTAAAAATCAACAAGACACAGGCACCCTAAAGTTTACGGCTGCTCTGTTTCCAAGAACCTCCGCTTTGGTACACCTTCAATATCCCAGGAAAGAGAAAAATGGATAAAGAAATGGTGGTACTTGGCACAATGGAATATCACTCAGCCATGAAATCAATGTCATAAGGCTAGTTAGCAGCATGATGAGTGGATTTAGGTACGATGATTCTAAGTGAAATAAGTCACACAGAAAAAGACACTTATCCTAAGATATCGCTTATAGAGGGAATGTCAAAATCGCTACACTTGAACTGAATTACAAAACAGAACAGAGTCACACCTTTAGAAGACACACTATGGCTGCTTAACGGGAAAGGTGAGGTGGGGTGATGCATAAAACAAGGGTTTGAAATTAGCTCAGAGACCGCTCCATAAGCCAAATATGTAATAGACAAGGCCTACTCCCTGCTCAGTGAACTGGACTCAACACCCCCTAGTCACCGCACAGGAATATATCTGACTAGTATGAATCTGAAAACCTATGTATCGATATCTCTCTGCAAGTGAATCAAGAGGGTGTAAAGCGGCATAAACACAGCAGGGAAAAGCAGCCAAACCCCATTCTAAACATACATTACTTTAAAAAACCCACAAAGCAAAGACAGTGAAAGGGAGAGAAATTCTTACAAAATCCGTTCAGGGTCTCTGATGCAACCTGGATTGACCATATCTAGACCCACAGCTGGATGAGACATAAGGCTGGACACTCTTGGGGCTGAGAGGATTGGTGAGGTTGGGTGAGCAAATGCAGATACTTTAAAGTAATACCGCGGGGTACCCACCCCATGGGTCTCAAATCTCCAGGTACAAGGGAATCTTCCTACATCAAAACAGGCATGGGAAACCCAGAAGATGGTATGCCGTGAGATCGGGAAAGGTTTCTAAAACGCACCTCATTTCTCCTCTCCTTGTGCTCGGGTTCGCCATTCCAGCCGCTTGACTAACCATCTCCCTACTTGGAGAATCAGCACCTTTAACCTCCTGTTTCGTCCAGGTTGCAATTTGTCCTGAGGATGAACGGGAAGACGGGGAACCAACGAGAGACTAGCCCTAGGTGTTGGGACAGGCACAGGTCACTCCATTTTCCCATCAGGAAGAAGAATGAACCCCAGGCTCAGCCTGCCCCCCAGAACCAAAATAGGGCCTGAAGCAATCCTGCGCTTTTGCGGCCAGCTCCCAAAAAAGCGAGGAGACAAATGGAGCTCAGGGGCACTGCAATTCACAAACGTGCAGAGTTATAAATGAGAACTCTCGTCCACAAATATATTGAGGGAAGGCAACGAAGAGGATTTGAAAGCAAGGCAGATTTGCAGGAAACAGATTTCAGGAGGTAGATTCGACTCGCCTTTAAAGCACATGAAAAGCGGCAAAACGTTGACAATGATGCCCTTGGCCAAAAAGGGCGTATGCGTTTTTTCCTGAATATATTCAGGAAAAAACGCATACGCCCTTTTTGGCCAACCAAGCAAGCCGGAAGGGCAAATCAGCGCTACAAAGAAGTCTCGCTTGCCCTCGGTCAAAAGGGCCATGCTGAACAAAGTGTAAAAACCAGAAAAGCAGGACAGGCCATGGAGACATGGGAGCCTTGCTACGCTGATGGGCGGGATGTAAATTGCCAACACGCACTCTGGAGAAGAGTACGGTGTGTCCTGAAACAAGTAATAAACACAGCGTTGAGAGCATAGGGCACTTCCACTCATGGGCGTATAAATTGGGAAAACTAAAAATCAACAAGACACAGGCACCCCAAACTTTACGGCTGCTCTGTTGCCAAGAACCTCCGCTTCGGTACACCTTCAATATCCCAGGAAAGAGAAAAATGGATAAAGAAATGCTGGTACTTGGCACAATGCAATATCACTCAGCCATGAAATCAATGTCATAAGGCTAGTTAGCAGCATGATGAGTGGATTTAGGTCCGATGATTCTAAGTGAAATAAGTCACACAGAAAAAGGCACTTATCCTAAGATATCGCTTATAGAGGGAATGTCAAAATCGCTACACTTGAACTGAATTACAAAACAGAACAGAGGCACACCTTTAGAAGACACACTATGGCTGCTTAACCGGAAAGGTGAGGTGGGGTGATGAATAAAACAAGGGTTTGAAATTAGCTCAGAGACCTCTCCATAAGCCAAATATGTAATAGACAAGGCCTACTCCCTGCTCAGTGAACTGGACTCAACACACCCTAGTCACCACACAAGAATATATCTGACTAGTAAGAATCTGAAAACCTATGTATCCATATCTCTCTGCAAGTGAATCAAGAGGGTGTAAAGCGGCATCAACACAGCAGGGAAAAGCAGCCAAGCCCGATTCTAAACATAAATTACTTTAATAAACCCACAAAACAAAGACAGTGAAAGAGAGAGAAATTCTTACAAAATCCGTTCAGGGTCTATGATGCAACCTGGATTGACCATATCTAGACCCACAGCTGGATGAGACAGAAGGCTGGACACTCTTGGGGCTGAGAGGATTGGTGAGGTTGGGTGAGCAAACGCAGATACTTTAAAGTAACACTGCGGGGAACACACCCCATGGGTCTCAAATCTCCAGGTACAAGGGCATCTTCCTACATCAAAACATGCATGGGAAACCCAGAAGATGGTATGCCATGAGATCGGGAAAGGTTTCTAAAATGCACCTCATTTCTCCTCTCCTTGTGCTCGGGTTCACCATTCCAGCTGCTTGACTAACCATCTCCCTACTTGGAGAATCAGCACCTTTAACCTCCTGATTGTACAGGTTGCAATTTGTCCTGAGGATGAACGTGAAGACGGGGAACCAACGAGAGACGAGCCCTAGGTGTTGGGACAGGCATAGGTCACTCCATTTTCCCATCAGGAAGAAGAATGAACCACAGGCTCAGCCTGCCCCCCAGAACCAAAATAGGGCCTGAAGCAATCCTGCGCTTTTGCGGCCAGCTCCCAAAAAAGCGAGGAGCCAAATGGAGCTCAGGGGCACTGCAATTCACAAACGTGCAGAGTTATAAATGAGAACTCTCGTCCACAAATATATTGAGGGAAGGCAACGAAGAGGATTTGAAAGCAAGGCAGATTTGCAGGAAACAGATTTCAGGAGGTAGATTCGACTCGCCGTTAAAGCACATGAAAAGCGGCAAAACGTTGACAATGATGCCCTTGGCCAAAAAGGGCTTATGCGTTTTTTCCTGAATATATTCAGGAAAAAACGCATAAGCCCTTTTTGGCCAACCAAGCAAGACGGAAGGGAAAATCAGCGCTACAAAGAAGTCTCGCTTGCCCTCGGTCAAAAGGGCCATGCTGAACAAATTGTAAAAACCAGAAAAGCAGGACAGGCCATGGAGACATGGGAGCCTTGCTACGCTGATGGGCGGGATGTAATTTGCCAACAGGCACTCTGGAGAAGAGTACGGTGTGTCCTGAAACAAGTAATAAACACAGCGTAGAGAGCATAGGGCACTTCCACTCATGGGCGTATAAATTGGGAAAACTAAAAATCAACAAGACACAGGCACCTTAAAGTTTACGGCTGCTCTGTTTCCAAGAAACTCCGCTTCGGTACACCTTCAATATCCCAGGAAAGAGAAAAATGGATAAAGAAATGGTGGTACTTGGCACAATGCAATATCACTCAGCCATGAAATCAATGTCATAAGGCTAGTTAGCAGCATGATGAGTGGATTTAGGTACGATGATTCTAAGTGAAATAAGTCACACAGAAAAAGACACTTATCCTAAGATATCGCTTATAGAGGGAATGTCAAAATCGCTACACTTGAACTGAATTACAAAACAGAACAGAGTCACACCTTTAGAAGACACACTATGGCTGCTTAACGGGAAAGGTGAGGTGGGGTGATGCATAAAACAAGGGTTTGAAATTAGCTCAGAGACCGCTCCATTAGCCAAATATGTAATAGACAAGGCCTACTCCCTGCTCAGTGAACTGGACTCAACACACCCTAGTCACCACACAAGAATATATCTGACTAGTAAGAATCTGAAAACCTATGTATCGATATCTCTCTGCAAGTGAATCAAGAGGGTGTAAAGCGGCATCAACACAGCAGGGAAAAGCAGCCAAGCCCGATTCTAAACATAAATTACTTTAAAAAACCCACAAAACAAAGACAGTGAAAGAGAGAGAAATTCTTACAAAATCCGTTCAGGTTCTATGATGCAACCTGGATTGACCATATCTAGACCCACAGCTGGATGAGACATAAGGCTGGACACTCTTGGGTCTGAGAGGATTGGTGAGGTTGGGTGAGCAAACGCAGATACTTTAAAGTAACACTGCGGGGAATACACCCCATGGGTCTCAAATCTCCAGGTACAAGGGCATCTTCCTACATCAAAACATGCCGGGGAAACCCAGAAGATGGTATGCCATGAGATCGGGAAAGGTTTCTAAAATGCACCTCATTTCTCCTCTCCTTGTGCTCGGGTTCACCATTCCAGCTGCTTGACTAACCATCTCCCTACTTGGAGAATCAGCACCTTTAACCTCCTGATTGTACAGGTTGCAATTTGTCCTGAGGATGAACGGGAAGACGCGGAACCAAGGAGAGACGAGCCCTAGGTGTTGGGACAGGCATAGGTCACTCCATTTTCCCATCAGGAAGAAGAATGAACCACAGGCTCAGCCTGCCCCCCAGAACCAAAATAGGGCCTGAAGCAATCCTGCGCTTTTGCGGCCAGCTCCCAAAAAAGCGAGGAGACAAATGGAGCTCAGGGGCACTGCAATTCACAAACGTGCAGAGTTATAAATGAGAACTCTCGTCCACAAATATATTGAGGGAAGGCAACGAAGAGGATTTGAAAGCAAGGCAGATTTGCAGGAAACAGATTTCAGGAGGTAGATTCGACTCGCCTTTAAAGCATATGAAAAGCGGCAAAACGTTGACAATGATGCCCTTGGCCAAAAAGGGCGTATGCGTTTTTTCCTGAATATATTCAGGAAGAAACGCATACGCCCTTTTTGGCCAACCAAGCAAGCCGGAAGGGCAAATCAGCACTACAAAGAAGTCTCGCTTGCCCTCGGTCAAAAGGGCCATGCTGAACAAATTGTAAAAACCAGAAAAGCAGGACAGGCCATGGAGACATGGGAGCCTTGCTACGCTGATGGGCGGGATGTAATTTGCCAACAGGCACTCTGGAGAAGAGTACGGTGTGTCCTGAAACAAGTAATAAACACAGCGTAGAGAGCATAGGGCACTTCCACTCATGGGCGTATAAATTGGGAAAACTAAAAATCAACAAGACACAGGCACCTTAAAGTTTACGGCTGCTCTGTTTCCAAGAACCTCCGCTTCGGTACACCTTCAATATCCCAGGAAAGAGAAAAATGGATAAAGAAATGGTGGTACTTGGCACAATGCAATATCACTCAGCCATGAAATCAATGTCATAAGGCTAGTTAGCAGCATGATGAGTGGATTTAGGTACGATGATTCTAAGTGAAATAAGTCACACAGAAAAAGACACTTATCCTAAGATATCGCTTATAGAGGGAATGTCAAAATCGCTACACTTGAACTGAATTACAAAACAGAACAGAGTCACACCTTTAGAAGACACACTATGGCTGCTTAACGGGAAAGGTGAGGTGGGGTGATGCATAAAACAAGGGTTTGAAATTAGCTCAGAGACCGCTCCATAAGCCAAATATGTAATAGACAAGGCCTACTCCCTGCTCAGTGAACTGGACTCAACACACCCTAGTCACCACACAAGAATATATCTGACTAGTAAGAATCTGAAAACCTATGTATCGATATCTCTCTGCAAGTGAATCAAGAGGGTGTAAAGCGGCATCAACACAGCAGGGAAAAGCAGCCAAGCCCGATTCTAAACATAAATTACTTTAAAAAACCCACAAAACAAAGACAGTGAAAGAGAGAGAAATTCTTACAAAATCCGTTCAGGGTCTATGATGCAACCTGGATTGACCATATCTAGACCCACAGCTGGATGAGACATAAGGCTGGACACTCTTGGGGCTGAGAGGATTGGTGACGTTGGGTGAGCAAACGCAGATACTTTAAAGTAACACTGCGGGGAATACACCCCATGGGTCTCAAATCTCCAGGTACAAGGGCATCTTCCTACATCAAAACATGCCTGGGAAACCCAGAAGATGGTATGCCATGAGATCGGGAAAGGTTTCTAAAATGCACCTCATTTCTCCTCTCATTGTGCTCGGGTTCACCATTCCAGCTGCTTGACTAACCATCTCCCTACTTGGAGAATCAGCACCTTTAACCTCCTGATTGTACAGGTTGCAATTTGTCCTGAGGATGAACGGGAAGACGCGGAACCAAGGAGAGACGAGCCCTAGGTGTTGGGACAGGCATAGGTCACTCCATTTTCCCATCAGGAAGAAGAATGAACCACAGGCTCAGCCTGCCCCCCAGAACCAAAATAGGGCCTGAAGCAATCGTGCGCTTTTGCGGCCAGCTCCAAAAAAAGCGAGGAGACAAATGGAGCTCAGGGGCACTGCAATTCACAAACGTGCAGAGTTATAAATGAGAACTCTCGTCCACAAATATATTGAGGGAAGGCAACAAAGAGGATTTGAAAGCAAGGCAGATTTGCAGGAAACAGATTTCAGGGGGTAGATTCGACTCGCCTATAAAGCACATGAAAAGCGGCAAAACGTTGACAATGATGCCCTTGACCAAAAAGGGCGTATGCGTTTTTCCTCGAATATATTCAGGAAAAAAAGCATACGCCCTTTTTGGCCAACCAAGCAAGCCGGAAGGGCAAATCAGCGCTACAAAGAAGTCTCGCTTGCCCTCGGTCAAAAGGGCCATGCTGAACAAAGTGTAAAAACCAGAAAAGCAGGACAGGCCATGGAGACATGGGAGCCTTGCTACGCTGATGGGCGGGATGTAAATTGCCAACAGGCACTCTGGAGATGAGTACGGTGTGTCCTGAAACAAGTAATAAACACAGCGTTGAGAGCATAGGGCACTTCCACTCATGGGCGTATAAATTGGCAAAACTAAAAATCAACAAGACACAGGCACCCCAAAATTTATGGCTGCTCTGTTTCCAAGAACCTCCGCTTCGGTACACCTTCAATATCCCAGGAAAGAGAAAAATGGATAAAGAAATGGTGGTACTTGGCACAATGCAATATCACTCAGCCATGAAATCAATGTCATAAGGCTAGTTAGCAGCATGATGAGTGGATTTAGGTACAATGATTCTAAGTGAAATAAGTCACACAGAAAAAGACACTTATCCTAAGATATCGCTTATAGAGGGAATGTCAAAATCGCTACACTTGAACTGAATTACAAAACAGAACAGAGTCACACCTTTAGAAGACACACTATGGCTGCTTAACGGGAAAGGTGAGGTGGGGTGATGCATAAAACAAGGGTTTGAAATTAGCTCAGAGACCGCTCCATAAGCCAAATATGTAATAGACAAGGCCTACTCCCTGCTCAGTGAACTGGACTCAACACACCCTAGTCACCACACAAGAATATATCTGACTAGTAAGAATCTGAAAACCTATGTATCGATATCTCTCTGCAAGTTAATCAAGCGGGTGTAAAGCGGCATCAACACAGCAGGGAAAAGCAGCCAAGCCCGATTCTAAACATAAATTACTTTAAAAAACCCACAAAACAAAGACAGTGAAAGAGAGAGAAATTCTTACAAAATCCGTTCAGTGTCTATGATGCAACCTGGATTGACCATATCTAGACCCACAGCTGGATGAGACAGAAGGCGGGACACTCTTGGGGCTGAGAGGATTGGTGAGGTTGGGTGAGCAAACGCAGATACTTTAAAGTAACACTGCGGGGAACACACCCCATGGGTCTCAAATCTCCAGGTACAAGGGCATTTTCCTACATCAAAACATGCATGGGAAACCCAGAAGATGGTATGCCATGAGATCGGGAAAGGTTTCTAAAACGCACCTCATTTCTCCTCTCATTGTGCTCGGGTTCACCATTCCAGCTGCTTGACTAACCATCTCCCTATTTGGAGAATCAGCACCTTTAACCTCCTGATTGTACAGGTTGCAATTTGTCCTGAGGATGAACGGGAAGACGCGGAACCAACGAGAGACGAGCCCTAGGTGTTGGGACAGGCATAGGTCACTCCATTTTCCCATCAGGAAGAAGAATGAACCACAGGCTCAGCCTGCCCCCCAGAACCAAAATAGGGCCTGAAGCAATCCTGCGCTTTTGCGGCCAGCTCCCAAAAAAGCGAGGAGACAAATGGAGCTCAGGGGCACTGCAATTCACAAACGTGCAGAGTTATAAATGAGAACTCTTGTCCACAAATATATTGAGGGAAGGCAACGAAGAGGATTTGAAAGCAAGGCAGATTTGCAGGAAACAGATTTCAGGAGGTAGATTCGACTCGCCTTTAAAGCACATGAAAAGCGGCAAAAGGTTGACAATGATGCCCTTGGCCAAAAAGGGCGTATGCGTTTTTTCCTGAATATATTCAGGAAAAAACGCATACGCCCTGTTTGGCCAACCAAGCAAGCCGGAAGGGCAAATCAGCGCTACAAAGAAGTCTCGCTTGCCCTCGGTCAAAAGGGCCATGCTGAACAAAGTGTAAAAACCAGAAAAGCAGGACAGGCCATGGAGACATGGGAGCCTTGCTACGCTAATGGGCGGGATGTAAATTGCCAACAGGCACTCTGGAGATGAGTACGGTGTGTCCTGAAACAAGTAATAAACACAGCGTTGAGAGCATATGGCACTTCCACTCATGGGCGTATAAATTGGGAAAACTAAAAATCAACAAGACACAGGCACCCCAAACTTTACGGCTGCTCTGTTGCCAAGAACCTCCGCTTCGGTACATCTTCAATATCCCAGGAAAGAGAAAAATGGATAAAGAAATGGTGGTACTTGGCACAATGCAATATCACTCAGCCATGAAATCAATGTCATAAGGCTAGTTAGCAGCATGATGAGTGGATTTAGGTACGATGATTCTAAGTGAAATAAGTCACACAGAAAAAGGCACTTATCCTAAGATATCGCTTATAGAGGGAATGTCAAAATCGCTACACTTGAACTGAATTACAAAACAGAACAGAGGCACACCTTTAGAAGACACACTATGGCTGCTTAACCGGAAAGGTGAGGTGGGGTGATGCATAAAACAAGGGTTCGAAATTAGCTCAGAGACCGCTCCATAAGCCAAATATGTAATAGACAAGGCCTACTCCCTGCTCAGTGAACTGGACTCAACAAACCCTAGTCACCACACAAGAATATATCTGACTAGTAAGAATCTGAAAACCTATGTATCGATATCTCTCTGCAAGTGAATCAAGAGGGTGTAAAGCGGCATCAACACAGCAGGGAAAAGCAGCCAAGCCCGATTCTAAACATAAATTACTTTAAAAAACCCAGAAAACAAAGACAGTGAAAGAGAGAGAAATTCTTACAAAATCCGTTCAGGGTCTATGATGCAACCTGGATTGACCATATCTAGACCCACAGCTGGATGAGACAGAAGGCTGGACACTCTTGGGGCTGAGAGGATTGGTGAGGTTGGGTGAGCAAACGCAGATACTTTAAAGTAACACTGCGGGGAACACACCCCATGGGTCTCAAATCTCCAGGTACAAGGGCATCTTCCTACATCAAAACATGCATGGGAAACCCAGAAGATGGTATGCCATGAGATCGGGAAAGTTTTCTAAAACGAACTTCATTTCTCCTCTCCTTGTGCTTGGGTTCGCCATTCCAGTCGCTTGACTAACCATCTCCCTACTTGGAGAATCAGCACCTTTAACCTCCTGTTTCGTCCAGGTTGCAATTTGTCCTGAGGATGAACGGGAAGACGGGGAACCAACGAGAGACTAGCCCTAGGTGTTGGGACAGGCACAGGTCACTCCATTTTCCCATCAGGAAGAAGAATGAACCACAGGCTCAGCCTGCACCCCAGAACCAAAATAGGGCCTGAAGCAATCCTGCGCTTTTGCGGCCAGGTCCCAAAAAAGCGAGGAGACAAATGGAGCTCAGGGGCACTGCAATTCACAAACGTGCAGAGTTATAAATGAGAACTCTCGTCCACAAATATATTGAGGGAAGGCAACGAAGAGGATTTGAAAGCAAGGCAGATTTGCAGGAAACAGATTTCAGGAGGTAGATTCGACTCGCCTTTAAAGCACATGAAAAGCGGCAAAACGTTGACAATGATGCCCTTGGCCAAAAAGGGCGTATGCGTTTTTTCCTGAATATATTCAGGAAAAAACGCATACGCCCTTTTTGGCCAACCAAGCAAGCCGGAAGTGCAAATCAACGCTACAAAGAAGTCTCGCTTGCCCTCGGTCAAAAGGGCCATGCTGAACAAAGTGTAAAAACCAGAAAAGCAGGACAGGCCATGGAGACATGGGAGCCTTACTACGCTGATGGGCGGGATGTAAATTGCCAACAGGCACTCTGGAGAAGAGTACGGTGTGTCCTGAAACAAGTAATAGACACAGCGTAGAGAGCATAGGGTACTTCCACTCATGGGCGTATAAATTGGGAAAACTAAAAATCAACAAGACACAGGCACCCTAAAGTTTACGGCTGCTCTGTTTCCAAGAACCTCCGCTTCGGTACACCTTCAATATACCAGGAAAGAGAAAAATGGATAAAGAAATGGTGGTACTTGGCACAATGGAATATCACTCAGCCATGAAATCAATGTCATAAGGCTAGTTAGCAGCATGATGAGTGGATTTAGGTACGATGATTCTAAGTGAAATAAGTCACACAGAAAAAGGCACTTATCCTAAGATATCGCTTATAGAGGGAATGTCAAAATCGCTACACTTGAACTGAATTACAAAACAGAACAGAGTCACACCTTTAGAAGACACACTATGGCTGCTTAACCGGAAAGGTGAGGTGGGGTGATGCATAAAACAAGGGTTTGAAATTAGCTCAGACACCGCTCCATAAGCCAAATATGTAATAGACAAGGCCTACTCCCTGCTCATTGAATTGGACTCAACACCCCCTAGTCACCGCACAAGAATATATCTGACTAATATGAATCTGAAAACCTATGTATTGATATCTCTCTGCAAGTGAATCAAGAGGGTGTAAAGCGGCATAAACACAGCAGGGAATAGCAGCCAAACCCCATTCTAAACATAAATTACTTTAAAAAAGCCACAAAGCAGAGACAGTGAAAGAGAGAGAAATTCTTACAAAATCCGTTCAGGGTCTCTGATGCAACCTGGATTGACCATATCTAGACCCACAGCTGGATGAGACATAAGGCTGGACACTCTTGGGGCTGAGAGGATTGGTGAGGTTGGGTGAGCAAATGCAGATACTTTAAAGTAATACCGCGGGGTACCCACCCCATGGGTCTCAAATCTCCAGGTACAAGGGAATCTTCCTATATCAAAACATGCATGGGAAACCCAGAAGATGGTATGCAATGAGATCAGGAAAGGTTTCTAAAACGCACCTCATTTCTCCTCTCCTTGTGCTCGGGTTCGCCATTCCAGCTGCTTGACTAAACATCTCCCTACTTGGAGAATCAGCACCTTTAACCTCCTGTTTCGTCCAGGTTGCAATTTGTCCTGAGGATGAACAGGAAGACGGGGAACCAACGAAAGACTAGCCCTAGGTGTTGGGACAGGCACAGGTCACTCCATTTTCCCATCAGGAAGAAGAATGAACCACAGGCTCAGCCTGCACCCCAGAACCAAAATAGGGCCTGAAGCAATCCTGCGCTTTTGCGGCCAGCTCCCAAAAATCGAGGAGACAAATGGAGCTCAGGGGCACTGCAATTCACAAACGTGCAGAGTTATAAATGAGAACTCTCGTCCACAAATATATTGAGGGAAGGCAACGAAGAGGATTTGAAAGCAAGGCAGATTTGCAGGAAACAGATTTCAGGAGGTAGATTCGACTCGCCTTTAAAGCACATGAAAAGCGGCAAAACGTTGACAATGATGCCCTTGGCCAAAAAGGGCGTATGCGTTTTTTCCTGAATATATTCAGGAAAAAACGCATACGCCCTTTTTGGCCAACCAAGCAAGCCGGAAGTGCAAATCAACGCTACAAAGAAGTCTCGCTTGCCCTCGGTCAAAAGGGCCATGCTGAACAAAGTGTAAAAACCAGAAAAGCAGGACAGGCCATGGAGACATGGGAGCCTTAGTACGCTGATGGGCGGGATGTAAATTGCCAACAGGCACTCTGGAGAAGAGTACGGTGTGTCCTGAAACAAGTAATAAACACAGCGTAGAGAGCATAGGGCACTTCCAATCATGGGCGTATAAATTGGGAAAACTAAAAATCAACAAGACACAGGCACCTTAAAGTTTACGGCTGCTCTGTTTCCAAGAACCTCCGCTTCGGTACACCTTCAATATACCAGGAAAGAGAAAAATGGATAAAGAAATGGTGGTACTTGGCACAATGGAATATCACTCAGCCATGAAATCAATGTCATAAGGCTAGTTAGCAGCATGATGAGTGGATTTAGGTACGATGATTCTAAGTGAAATAAGTCACACAGAAAAAGACACTTATCCTAAGATATCGCTTAGAGAGGGAATGTCAAAATCGCTACACTTGAACTGAATTACATAACAGAACAGAGTCACACCTTTAGAAGACACACTATGGCTGCTTAACGGGAAAGGTGAGGTGGGGTGATGCATAAAACAAGGGTTTGAAATTAGCTCAGAGACCGCTCCATAAGCCAAATATGTAATAGACAAAGCCTACTCCCTGCTCAGTGAACTGGACTCAACACACCCTAGTCACCGCACAAGAATATATCTGACTAGTAAGAATCTGAAAACCTATGTATCGATATCTCTCTGCAAGTGAATCAAGAGTGTGTAAAGCGGCATCAACACAGCAGGGAAAAGCAGCCAAGCCCGATTCTAAACATAAATTACTTTAAAAAACCCACAAAACAAAGACAGTGAAAGAGAGAGAAATTCTTACAAAATCCGTTCAGGGTCTATGATGCAACCTGGATTGACCATATCTAGACCCACAGCTGGATGAGACAGAAGGCTGGACACTCTTGGGGCTGAGAGGATTGGTGAGGTTGGGTGAGCAAACGCAGATACTTTAAGGTAACACTGCGGGGAACACACCCCATGGGTCTCAAATCTCCAGGTACAAGGGCATCTTCCTACATCAAAACATGCATGGGAAACCCAGAAGATGGTATGCCATGAGATCGGGAAAGGTTTCTAAAATGCACCTCATTTCTCCTCTCCTTGTGCTCGGGTTCACCATTCCAGCTGCTTGACTAACCATCTCCCTACTTGGAGAATCAGCACCTTTAACCTCCTGATTGTACAGGATGCAATTTGTCCTGAGGATGAACGGGAAGACGGGGAACCAACGAGAGACGAGCCCTAGGTGTTGGGACAGGCATAGGTCACTCCATTTTCCCATCAGGAAGAAGAATGAACCACAGGCTCAGCCTGCCCTCCAGAACCAAAATAGGGCCTGAAGCAATCCTGCGCTTTTGCGGCCAGCTCCCAAAAAAGCGAGGAGCCAAATGGAACTCAGGGGCACTGCAATTCACAAACGTGCAGAGTTATAAATGAGAACTCTCGTCCACAAATATATTGAGGGAAGGCAACGAAGAGGATTTGAAAGCAAGGCAGATTTGCAGGAAACAGATTTCACGAGGTAAATTCGACTCGCCTTTAAAGCACATGAAAAGCGGCAAAACGTTGACAATGATGCCCTTGGCCAAAAAGGGCGTATGCGTTTTTTCCTGAATATATTCAGGAAAAAACGCATACGCCCCTTTTGGCCAACCAAGCAAGCCGGGAGGGCAAATCAGCGCTACAAAGAAGTCTCGCTTGCCCTCGGTCAAAAGGGCCATGCTGAACAAAGTGTAAAAACCAGAAAAGCAGGACAGGCCATGGAGACATGGGAGCCTTGCTACGCTGATGGGCGGGATGTAAATTGCCAACAGGCACTCTGGAGATGAGTACGGTGTGTCCTGAAACAAGTAATAAACACAGCGTTGAGAGCATAGGGCACTTCCACTCATGGGCGTATAAATTGGGAAAACTAAAAATCAACAAGACACAGGCACCCCAAACTTTACGGCTGCTCTGTTTCCAAGAACCTCCGCTTCGGTACACCTTCAATATCCCAGGAAAGAGAAAAATGGATAAAGAAATGGTGGTACTTGGCACAATGGAATATCACTCAGCCATGAAATCAATGTCATAAGACTAGTTAGCAGCATGATGAGTGGATTTAGGTACGATGATTCTAAGTGAAATAAGTCACACAGAAAAAGGCACTTATCCTAAGATATCGCTTATAGAGGGAATGTCAAAATCGCTACACTTGAACTGAATTACAAAACAGAACAGAGGCACACCTTTAGAAGACACACTATGGCTGCTTAAGCGGAAAGGTGAGGTGGGGTGATGCATAAAACAAGGGTTTGAAATTAGCTCAGACACCGCTCCATAAGCCAAATATGTAATAGACAAGGCCTACTCCCTGCTCAGTGAACTGGACTCAACACCCCCTAGTCACCGCACAAGAATATATCGGACTAGTATGAATCTGAAAACCTATGTATTGATATCTCTCTGCAAGTGAATCAAGAGGGTGTAAAGCGGCATAAACACAGCAGGGAATAGCAGCCAAACCCCATTCTAAACATACATTACTTTAAAAAAACCCACAAAGCAAAGACAGTGAAAGAGAGAGAAATTCTTACAAAATCCGTTCAGGGTCTCTGATGCAACCTGGATTGACCATATCTAGACCCACAGCTGGATGAGACATAAGTCTGGACACTCTTGGGGCTGAGAGGATTGGTGAGGTTGGGTGAGCAAATGCAGATACTTTAAAGTAATACCGCGGGGTACCCAACCCATGGGTCCCAAATCTCCAGGTACAAGGGAATCTTCCTACATCAAAACATGCATGGGAAACCCAGAAGATGGTATGCCATGAGATTGGGAAAGGTTTCTAAAACGCACCTCATTTCTCCTCTCCTTGTGCTCGGGTTCGCCATTCCAGCCGCTTGACTAACCATCTCCCTACTTGGAGAATCAGCACCTTTAACCTCCTGTTTCGTCCAGGTTGCAATTTGTCCTGAGGATGAACGGGAAGACGGGGAACCAACGAAAGACTAGCCCTAGGTGTTGGGACAGGCACAGGTCACTCCATTTTCCCATCAGGAAGAAGAATGAACCACAGGCTCAGCCTACCCCCCAGAACCAAAATAGGGCCTGAAGCAATCCTGCGCTTTTGCGGCCAGCTCCCAATAAAGCGAGGAGACAAATGGAGCTCAGGGGCACTGCAATTCACAAACGTGCAGAGTCATAAATGAGAACTCTCGTCCACAAATATATTGAGGGAAGGCAACGAAGAGGATTTGAAAGCAAGGCAGATTTGCAGGAAACAGATTTCAGGAGGTAAATTCGACTCGCCTTTAAAGCACATGAAAAGCGGCAAAACGTTGACAATGATGCCCTTGGCCAAAAAGGGCGTATGCCTTTTTTCCTGAATATATTCAGGAAAAAAGGCATACGCCCTTTTTGGCCAACCAAGCAAGCCGGAAGGGCAAATCAACGCTACAAAGAAGTCTCGCTTGCCCTCGGTCAAAAGGGCCATGCTGAACAAAGTGTAAAAACCAGAAAAGCAGGACAGGCCATGGAGACATGGGAGCCTTACTATGCTGATGGGCGGGATGTAAATTGCCAACAGGCACTCTGGAGAAGAGTACGGTGTGTCCTGAAACAAGTAATAACCACAGCGTAGAGAGCATAGGGCACTTCCACTCATGGGCGTATAATTTGGGAAAACTAAAAATCAACAAGACACAGGCACCCTAAAGTTTACGGCTGCTCCGTTTCGAAGAACCTCCGCTTCGGTACACCTTCAATATCCCAGGAAAGAGAAAAATGGATAAAGAAATGGTGGTACTTGGCATAATGGAATATCACTCAGCCATGAAATCAATGTCATAAGGCTAGTTAGCAGCATGATGAGTGGATTTAGGTACGATGATTCTAAGTGAAATTAGTCACACAGAAAAAGGCACTTATCCTAAGATATCGCTTATAGAGGGAATGTCAAAATCGCTACACTTGAACTGAATTACAAAACAGAACAGAGGCACACCTTTAGAAGACACACTATGGCTGCTTAACCGGAAAGGTGAGGTGGGGTGATGCATAAAACAAGGGTTTGAAATTAGCTCAGACACCGCTCCATAAGCCAAATATGTAATAGACAAGGCCTACTCCCTGCTCATTGAATTGGACTCAACACCCCCTAGTCACCGCACAAGAATATATCTGACTAATATGAATCTGAAAACCTATGTATTGATATCTCTCTGCAAGTGAATCAAGAGGGTGTAAAGCGGCATAAACACAGCAGGGAATAGCAGCCAAACCCCATTCTAAACATAAATTACTTTAAAAAAGCCACAAAGCAGAGACAGTGAAAGAGAGAGAAATTCTTACAAAATCCGTTCAGGGTCTCTGATGCAACCTGGATTGACCATATCTAGACCCACAGCTGGATGAGACATAAGGCTGGACACTCTTGGGGCTGAGAGGATTGGTGAGGTTGGGTGAGCAAATGCAGATACTTTAAAGTAATACCGCGGGGTACCCACCCCATGGGTCTCAAATCTCCAGGTACAAGGGAATCTTCCTATATCAAAACATGCATGGGAAACCCAGAAGATGGTATGCAATGAGATCGGGAAAGGTTTCTAAAACGCACCTCATTTCTCCTCTCCTTGTGCTCGGGTTCGCCATTCCAGCTGCTTGACTAACCATCTCTCTACTTGGAGAATCAGCACCTTTAACCTCCTGTTTCGTCCAGGATGCAATTTGTCCTGAGGATGAACAGGAAGACGGGGAACCAACGAAAGACTAGCCCTAGGTGTTGGGACAGGCACAGGTCACTCCATTTTCCCATCAGGAAGAAGAATGAACCACAGGCTCAGCCTGCACCCCAGAACCAAAATAGGGCCTGAAGCAATCCTGCGCTTTTGCGGCCAGCTCCCAAAAATCGAGGAGACAAATGGAGCTCAGGGGCACTGCAATTCACAAACGTGCAGAGTTATAAATGAGAACTCTCGTCCACAAATATATTGAGGGAAGGCAACGAAGAGGATTTGAAAGCAAGGCAGATTTGCAGGAAACAGATTTCAGGAGGTAGATTCGACTCGCCTTTAAAGCACATGAAAAGCGGCAAAACGTTGACAATGATGCCCTTGGCCAAAAAGGGCGTATGCGTTTTTTCCTGAATATATTCAGGAAAAAACGCATACGCCCTTTTTGGCCAACCAAGCAAGCCGGAAGGGCAAATCAGCGCTACAAAGAAGTCTCGCTTGCCCTCGGTCAAAAGGGCCATGCTGAACAAAGTGTAAAAACCAGAAAAGCAGGACAGGCCATGGAGACATGGGAGCCTTGCTACGCTGATGGGCGGGATGTAAATTGCCAACAGGCACTCTGGAGATGAGTACGGTGTGTCCTGAAACAAGTAATAAACACAGCGTTGAGAGCATAGGGCACTTCCACTCATGGGCGTATAAATTGGGAAAACTAAAAATCAACAAGACACAGGCACCCCAAACTTTACGGCTGCTCTGTTTCCAAGAACCTCCGCTTCGGTACACCTTCAATATCCCAGGAAAGAGAAAAATGGATAAAGAAATGGTGGTACTTGGCACAATGGAATATCACTCAGCCATGAAATCAATGTCATAAGGCTAGTTAGCAGCATGATGAGTGGATTTAGGTACGATGATTCTAAGTGAAATAAGTCACACAGAAAAAGACACTTATCCTAAGATATCGCTTATAGAGGGAATGTCAAAATCGCTACACTTGAACTGAATTACAAAACAGAACAGAGTCACACCTTTAGAAGACACACTATGGCTGCTTAACGGGAAAGGTGAGGTGGGGTGATGCATAAAACAAGGGTTTCAAATTAGCTCAGAGACCGCTCCATAAACCAAATATGTAATAGACAAGGCCTACTCCCTGCTCAGTGAACTGGACTCAACACACCCTAGTCACCACACAAGAATATATCTGACTAGTAAGAATCTGAAAACCTATGTATCGATATCTCTCTGCAAGTGAATCAAGAGGGTGTAAAGCGGCATCAACACAGCAGTGAAAAGCAGCCAAGCCCGATTCTAAACATACATTACTTTAAAAAACCCACAAAACAAAGACAGTGAAAGAGAGAGAAATTCTTACAAAATCCGTTCAGGGTCTATGATGCAACCTGGATTGACCATATGTACACCCACAGCTGAATGAGACATAAGGCTGGACACTCTTGGGGCTGAGAGGATTGGTGAGGTTGGGTGAGCAAACGCAGATACTTTAAGGTAACACTGCGGGGAACACACCCCATGGGTCTCAAATCTCCAGGTACAAGGGCATCTTCCTACATCAAAACATGCATGGGAAACCCAGAAGATGGTATGCCATGAGATCGGGAAAGGTTTCTAAAATGCACCTCATTTCTCCTCTCCTTGTGCTCGGGTTCACCATTCCAGCTGCTTGACTAACCATCTCCCTACTTGGAGAATCAGCACCTTTAACCTCCTGTTTCGTCCAGGTTGCAATTTGTCCTGAGGATGAACAGGAAGACGGGGAACCAACGAGAGACTAGCCCTAGGTGTTGGGACAGGCACAGGTCACTCCATTTTCCCATCAGGAAGAAGAATGAACCACAGGCTCAGCCTGCCCCCCAGAACCAAAATAGGGCCTGAAGCAATCCTGCGCTTTTGCGGCCAGCTCCCAAAAAAGCGAGGAGCCAAATGGAGCTCAGGGGCACTGCAATTCACAAACGTGCAGAGTTATAAATGAGAACTCTCGTCCACAAATATATTGAGGGAAGGCAACGAAGAGGATTTGAAAGCAAGGCAGATTTGCAGGAAACAGATTTCAGGAGGTAGATTCGACTCGCCTTTAAAGCACATGAAAAGCGGCAAAACGTTGACAATGATGCCCTTGGCCAAAAAGGGCGTATGCGTTTTTTCCTGAATATATTCAGGAAAAAACGCATACGCCCTTTTTGGCCAACCAAGCAAGCCGGAAGTGCAAATCAACGCTAAAAAGAAGTCTCGCTTGCCCTCGGTCAAAAGGGCCATGCTGAACAAAGTGTAAAAACCAGAAAAGCCGGACAGGCCATGGAGACATGGGAGCCTTAGTACGCTGATGGGCGGGATGTAAATTGCCAACAGGCACTCTGGAGAAGAGTACGGTGTGTCCTGAAACAAGTAATAAACACAGCGTAGAGAGCATAGGGCACTTCCACTCATGGGCGTATAAATTGGGAAAACTAAAAATCAACAAGACACAGGCACCCTAAAGTTTACGGCTGCTCTGTTTCCAAGAACCTCCGCTTCGGTACACCTTCAATATCCCAGGAAAGAGAAAAATGGATAAAGAAATGGTGGTACTTGGCACAATGGAATATCACTCAGCCATGAAATCAATGTCATAAGGCTAGTTAGCAGCATGATGAGTGGATTTAGGTACGATGAATCTAAGTGAAATAAGTCACACAGAAAAAGCCACTTATCCTAAGATATCACTTAGAGAGGGAATGTCAAAATCGCTACACTTGAACTGAATTACATAAAAGAACAGAGTCACACCTTTAGAAGACACACTATGGCTGCTTAACGGGAAAGGTGAGGTGGGGTGATGCATAAAACAAGGGTTTCAAATTAGCTCAGAGACCGCTCCATAAGCCAAATATGTAATAGACAAGGCCTACTCCCTGCTCAGTGAACTGGACTCAACACACCCTAGTCACCACACAAGAATATATCTGACTAGTAAGAATCTGAAAACCTATGTATCGATATCTCTCTGCAAGTGAATCAAGTGAGTGTAAAACGGCATCAACACAGCAGGGAAAAGCAGCCAAGCCCGATTCTAAACATAAATTACTTTAAAAAACCCACAAAACAAAGACAGTGAAAGAGAGAGAAATTCTTACAAAATCCGTTCAGGGTCTATGATGCAACCTGGATTGACCATATCTAGATCCACAGCTGGATGAGACAGAAGGCTGGACACTCTTGGGGCTGAGAGGATTGGTGAGGTTGGGTGAGCAAACGCAGATACTTTAAAGTAACACTGCGGGGAACACACCCCATGGGTCTCAAATCTCCAGGTACAAGGGCATCTTCCTACATCAAAACATGCATGGGAAACCCAGAAGATGGTATGCCATGAGATCGGGAAAGGTTTCTAAAATGCACCTCATTTCTCCTCTCCTTGTGCATGGGTTCACCATTCCAGGTGCTTGACTAACCATCTCCCTACTTGGAGAATCAGCACCTTTAACCTCCTGATTGTACAGGTTGCAATTTGTCCTGAGGATGAACGTGAAGACGGGGAACCAACGAGAGACGAGCCCTAGGTGTTGGGACAGGCATAGGTCACTCCATTTTCCCATCAGGAAGAAGAATGAACCACAGGCTCAGCCTGCCCCCCAGAACCAAAATAGGGCCTGAAGCAATCCTGCGCTTTTGCGGCCAGCTCCCAAAAAAGCGAGGAGACAAATGGAGCTCAGGGGCACTGCAATTCACAAACATGCAGAGTTATAAATGAGAACTCTCGTCCACAAATATATTGAAGGAAGGCAACGAAGAGGATTTGAAAGCAAGGCAGATTTGCAGGAAACAGATTTCAGGAGGTAGATTCGACTCGCCTTTAAAGCACATGAAAAGCGGCAAAACGTTGACAATGATGCCCTTGGCCAAAAAGGGCGTATGCGTTTTTTCCTGAATATATTCAGGAAAAAACGCATACGCCCTTTTTGGCCAACCAAGCAAGCCGGGAGGGCAAATCAGCGCTACAAAGAAGTCTCGCTTGCCCTCGGTCAAAAGGGCCATGCTGAACAAAGTGTAAAAACCAGAAAAGCAGGACAGGCCATGGAGACATGGGAGCCTTGCTACGCTGATGGGCGGGATGTAAATTGCCAACAGGCACTCTGGAGATGAGTACGGTGTGTCCTGAAACAAGTAATAAACACAGCGTTGAGAGCATAGGGCACTTCCACTCATGGGCGTATAAATTGGGAAAACTAAAAATCAACAAGACACAGGCACCCCAAACTTTACGGCTGCTCTGTTTCCAAGAACCTCCGCTTCGGTACACCTTCAATATCCCAGGAAAGAGAAAAATGGATAAAGAAATGGTGGTACTTGGCACAATGGAATATCACTCAGCCATGAAATCAATGTCATAAGGCTAGTTAGCAGCATGATGAGTGGATTTAGGTACGATGATTCTAAGTGAAATAAGTCACACAGAAAAAGGCACTTATCCTAAGATATCGCTTATAGAGGGAATGTCAAAATCGCTACACTTGAACTGAATTACAAAACAGAACAGAGGCACACCTTTAGAAGACACACTATGGCTGCTTAACCGGAAAGGTGAGGTGGGGTGATGCATAAAACAAGGGTTTGAAATTAGCTCAGACACCGCTCCATAAGCCAAATATGTAATAGACAAGGCCTACTCCCTGCTCAGTGAACTGGACTCAACACCCCCTAGTCACCGCACAAGAATATATCGGACTAGTATGAATCTGAAAACCTATGTATTGATATCTCTCTGCAAGTGAATCAAGAGGGTGTAAAGCGGCATAAACACAGCAGGGAATAGTAGCCAAACCCCATTCTAAACATACATTACTTTAAAAAAACCCACAAAGCAAAGACAGTGAAAGAGAGAGAAATTCTTACAAAATCAGTTCAGGGTCTCTGATGCAACCTGGATTGACCATATCTAGACCCACAGCTGGATGAGACATAAGGCTGGACACTCTTGGGGCTGAGAGGATTGGTGAGGTTGGGTGAGCAAATGCAGATACTTTAAAGTAATACCGCGGGGTACCCACCCCATGGGTCTCAAATCTCCAGGTACAAGGGAATCTTCCTACATCAAAACATGCATGGGAAACCCAGAAGATTGTATGCCATGAGATCGGGAAAAGTTTCTAAAACGCACCTCATTTCTCCTCTCCTTGTGCTCGGGTTCGCCATTCCAGCTGCTTGACTAACCATCTCCCTACTTGGAGAATCAGCACCTTTAACCTCCTGATTGTACAGGTTGCAATTTGTCCTGAGGATGAACGTGAAGACGGGGAACCAACGAGAGACGAGCCCTAGGTGTTGGGACAGGCATAGGTCACTCCATTTTCCCATCAGGAAGAAGAATGAACCACAGGCTCAGCCTGCCCCCCAGAACCAAAATAGGGCCTGAAGCAATCCTGCGCTTTTGCGGCCAGCTCCCAAAAAAGCGAGGAGACAAATGGAGCTCAGGGGCACTGCAATTCACAAACATGCAGAGTTATAAATGAGAACTCTCGTCCACAAATATATTGAAGGAAGGCAACGAAGAGGATTTGAAAGCAAGGCAGATTTGCAGGAAACAGATTTCAGGAGGTAGATTCGACTCGCCTTTAAAGCACATGAAAAGCGGCAAAACGTTGACAATGATGCCCTTGGCCAAAAAGGGCGTATGCGTTTTTTCCTGAATATATTCAGGAAAAAACGCATACGCCCTTTTTGGCCAAACAAGCAAGCCGGGAGGGCAAATCAGCGCTACAAAGAAGTCTCGCTTGCCCTCGGTCAAAAGGGCCATGCTGAACAAAGTGTAAAAACCAGAAAAGCAGGACAGGCCATGGAGACATGGGAGCCTTGCTACGCTGATGGGCGGGATGTAAATTGCCAACAGGCACTCTGGAGATGAGTACGGTGTGTCCTGAAACAAGTAATAAACACAGCTTAGAGAGCATAGGGCACTTCCACTCATGGGCGTATAAATTGGGAAAACTAAAAATCAACAAGACACAGGCACCCCAAACTTTACGGCTGCTCTGTTTCCAAGAACCTCCGCTTCGGTACACCTTCAATATCCCAGGAAAGAGAAAAATGGATAAAGAAATGGTGGTACTTGGCACAATGGAATATCACTCAGCCATGAAATCAATGTCATAAGGCTAGATAGCAGCATGATGAGTGGATTTAGGTACGATGATTCTAAGTGAAATAAGTCACACAGAAAAAGGCACTTATCCTAAGATATCGCTTATAGAGGGAATGTCAAAATCGCTACACTTGAACTGAATTACAAAACAGAACAGAGGCACACCTTTAGAAGACACACTATGGCTGCTTAACCGGAAAGGTGAGGTGGGGTGATGCATAAAACAAGGGTTTCAAATTAGCTCAGAGACCGCTCCATAAGCCAAATATGTAATAGACAAGGCCTACTCCCTGCTCAGTGAACTGGACTCAACACCCCCTAGTCACCGCACAAGAATATATCTGACTAGTATGAATCTGAAAACCTATGTATTGATATCTCTCTGCAAGTGAATCAAGAGGGTGTAAAGCGGCATAAACACAGCAGGGAATAGCAGCCAAACCCCATTCTAAACATACTTTACTTTGAAAAACCCACAAAGCAAAGACAGTGAAAGAGAGAGAAATTCTTACAAAATCCGTTCAGGGTCTCTGATGCAACCTGGATTGACCATATCTAGACCCACAGCTGGATGAGACATAAGGCTGGACACTCTTGGGGCTTAGAGGATTGGTGAGGTTGGGTGAGCAAATGCAGATACTTTAAAGTAATACCGCGGGGTACCCACCCCATGGGTCTCAAATCTCCAGGTACAAGGGAATCTTCCTACATCAAAACATGCATGGGAAACCCAGAAGATGGTATGCCATGAGATCGGGAAAGGTTTCTAAAACGCACCTCATTTCTCCTCTCCTTGTGCTCGGGTTCGCCATTCCAGCTGCTTGACTAACCATCTCCCTACTTGGAGAATCAGCACCTTTAACCTCCTGTTTCGTCCAGGTTGCAATTTGTCCTGAGGATGAACGGGAAGACGGGGAACCAACGAAAGACTAGCCTTAGGTGTTGGGACAGGCACAGGTCACTCCATTTTCCCATCAGGAAGAAGAATGAACCACAGGCTCAGCCTGCCCTCCAGAACCAAAATAGGGCCTGAAGCAATCCTGCGCTTTTGCGGCCAGCTCCCAAAAAAGCGAGGAGACAAATGGAGCTCAGGGGCACTGCAATTCACAAACATGCAGAGTTATAAATGAGAACTCTCGTCCACAAATATATTGAAGGAAGGCAACGAAGAGGATTTGAAAGCAAGGCAGATTTGCAGGAAACAGATTTCAGGAGGTAGATTCGACTCGCCGTTAAAGCACATGAAAAGCGGCAAAACGTTGACAATGATGCCCTTGGCCAAAAAGGGCGTATGCGTTTTTTCCTGAATATATTCAGGAAAAAACGCATACGCCCTTTTTGGCCAACCAAGCAAGCCGGAAGGGCAAATCAGCGCTACAAAGAAGTCTCGCTTGCCCTCGGTCAAAAGGGCCATGCTGAAAAAAGCATAAAAACCAGAAAAGCAGGACAGGCCATGGAGACATGGGAGCCTTGCTACGCTGATGGGCGGGATGTAAATTGCCAACAGGCACTCTGGAGATGAGTACGGTGTGTCCTGAAACAAGTAATAAACACAGCGTTGAGAGCATAGGGCACTTCCACTCATGGGCGTATAAATTGGGAAAACTAAAAATCAACAAGACACAGGCACCCCAAACTATACGGCTGCTCTGTTTCCAAGAACCTCCACATCGGTACACCTTCAATATCCCAGGAAAGAGAAAAATGGATAAACAAATGGTGGTACTTGGCACAATGGAATATCACTCAGCCATGAAATCAATGTCATAAGGCTAGTTAGCAGCATGATGAGTGGATTTAGGTACGATGATTCTAAGTGAAATAAGTCAAACAGAAAAAGACACTTATCCTAAGATATCGCTTATAGAGGGAATGTCAAAATCGCTACACTTGAACTGAATTACAAAACAGAACAGAGTCACACCTTTAGAAGACACACTATGGCTGCTTAACGGGAAAGGTGAGGTGGGGTGATGCATAAAACAAGGGTTTCAAATTAGCTCAGAGACCGCTCCATAAGCCAAATATGTAATAGACAAGGCCTACTCCCTGCTCAGTGAACTGGACTCAACACACCCTAGTCACCACACAAGAATATATCTGACTAGTAAGAATCTGAAAACCTATGTATCGATATCTCTCTGCAAGTGAATCAAGAGGGTGTAAAGCGGCATCAACACAGCAGGGAAAAGCAGCCAAGCCCGATTCTAAACATAAATTACTTTAAAAAACCCACAAAACAAAGACAGTGAAAGAGAGAGAAATTCTTACAAAATCCGTTCAGGGTCTCTGATGCAACCTGGATTGACCATATCTAGACCCACAGCTGGATGACACATAAGGCGGGACACTCTTGGGGCTGAGAGGATTGGTGAGGTTGGGTGAGCAAATGCAGATACTTTAAAGTAATACCGCGGGGTACCCACCCCATGGGTCTCAAATCTCCAGGTACAAGGGAATCTTCCTACATCAAAACATGCATGGGAAACCCAGAATATGGTATGCCGTGAGATCGGGAAAGGTTTCTAAAACGCACCTCATTTCTCCTCTCCTTGTGCTCGGGTTCGCCATTCCAGCTGCTTGACTAACCATCTCCCTACTTGGAGAATCAGCACCTTTAACCTCCTGTTTCGTCCAGGTTGCAATTTGTCCTGAGGATGAACGGGAAGACGGGGAACCAACGAGAGACTAGCCCTAGGTGTTGGGACAGGCACAGGTCACTCCATTTTCCCATCAGGAAGAAGAATGAACCACAGGCTCAGCCTGCCCCCCAGAACCAAAATAGGGCCTGAAGCAATCCTGCGCTTTTGCGGCCAGCTCCCAAAAAAGCGAGGAGACAAATGGAGCTCAGGGGCACTGCAATTCACAAACGTGCAGAGTTATAAATGAGAACTCTCGTCCACAAATATATTGAGGGAAGGCAACGAAGAGGATTTGAAAGCAAGGCAGATTTGCAGGAAACAGATTTCAGGAGGTAGATTCGACTCGCCTTTAAAGCACATGAAAAGCAGCAAAACGTTGACAATGATGCCCTTGGCCAAAAAGGGCGTATGCGTTTTTTCCTGAATATATTCAGGAAAAAACGCATACGCCCTTTTTGGCCAACCAAGCAAGCCGGAAGTGCAAATCAACGCTACAAAGAAGTCTCGCTTGCCCTCGGTCAAAAGGGCCATGCTGAACAAAGTGTAAAAACCAGAAAAGCAGGACAGGCCATGGAGACATGGCAGCCTTACTACGCTGATGGGCGGGATGTAAATTGCCAACAGGCACTCTGGAGAAGAGTACGGTGTGTCATGAAACAAGTAATAAACACAGCGTAGAGAGCATAGGGCACTTCCACTCATGGTTGTATAAATTGGGAAAACTAAAAATCAACAAGACACAGGCACCCCAAACTTTACGGCTGCTCTGTTGCCAAGAACCTCCGCTTCGGTACACCTTCAATATCCCAGGAAAGAGAAAAATGGATAAAGAAATGGTGGTACTTGGCACAATGGAATATCACTCAGCCATGAAATCAATGTCATAAGGCTAGTTAGCAGCATGATGAGTGGATTTAGGTATGATGATTCTAAGTGAAATAAGTCACACAGAAAAAGACACTTATCCTAAGATATCGCTTATAGAGGGAATGTCAAAATCGCTACACTTGAACTGAATTACAAAACAGAACAGAGTCACACCTTTAGAAGACACACTATGGGTGCTTAACGGGAAAGGTGAGGTGGGGTGATGCATAAAACAAGGGTTTCAAATTAGCTCAGAGACCGCTCCATAAGCCAAATATGTAATAGACAAGGCCTACTCCCTGCTCAGTGAACTGGACTCAACACACCCTAGTCACCGCACAAGAATATATCTGACTAGTAAGAATCTGAAAACCTATGTATCGATATCTCTCTGCAAGTGAATCAAGAGGGTGTAAAGCGGCATCAACACAGCAGGGAAAAGCAGCCAAGCCCGATTCTAAACATAAATTACTTTAAAAAACCCACAAAACAAAGACAGTGAAAGAGAGAGAAATTCTTACAAAATCCGTTCAGGGTCTATGATGCAACCTGGATTGACCATATCTAGACCCACAGCTGGATGAGACATAAGGCTGGACACTCTTGGGGCTGAGAGGATTGGTGAGGTTGGGTGAGCAAACGCAGATACTTTAAAGTAACACTGCGGGGAACACACCCCATGGGTATCAAATCTCCAGGTACAAGGGCATCTTCCTACATCAAAACATGCATGGGAAACCCAGAAGATGGTATGCCGTGAGATCGGAAAGGTTTCTAAAATGCACCTCATTTTTCCTCTCCTTGTGCATGGGTTCACCATTCCAGCTGCTTGACTAACCATCTCCCTACTTGGAGAATCAGCACCTTTAACCTCCTGATTGTACAGGTTGCAATTTGTCCTGAGGATGAACGTGAAGACGGGGAACGAACGAGAGACGAGCCCTAGGTGTTGGGACAGGCATAGGTCACTCCATTTTCCCATCAGGAAGAAGAATGAACCACAGGCTCAGCCTGCCCCCCAGAACCAAAATAGGGCCTGAAGCAATCCTGCGCTTTTGCGGCCAGCTCCCAAAAAAGCGAGGAGACAAATGGAGCTCAGGGGCACTGCAATTCACAAACGTGCAGAGTTATAAATGAGAACTCTCGTCCACAAATATATTGAAGGAAGGCAACGAAGAGGATTTGAAAGCAAGGCAGATTTGCAGGAAACAGATTTCAGGAGGTAGATTCGACTCGCCTTTAAAGCACATGAAAAGCGGCAAAACGTTGACAATGATGCCCTTGGCCAAAAAGGGCGTATGCGTTTTTTCCTGAATATATTCAGGAAAAATCGCATACGCCCTTTTTGGCCAACCAAGCAAGCTGGAAGGGCAAATCAGCGCTACAAAGAAGTCTCGCTTGCCCTCGGTCAAAAGGGCCATGCTGAACAAAGTGTAAAAACCAGAAAAGCAGGACAGGCCATGGAGACATGGGAGCCTTGCTACGCTGATGGGCGGGATGTAAATTGCCAACAGGCACTCTGGAGATGAGTACGGTGTGTCCTGAAACAAGTAATAAACACAGCGTTGAGAGCATAGGGCACTTCCACTCATGGGCGTATAAATTGGCAAAACTAAAATTCAACAAGACACAGGCACCCCAAACTTTATGGCTGCTCTGTTTCCAAGAACCTCCACATCGGTACACCTTCAATATCCCAGGAAAGAGAAAAATGGATAAACAAATGGTGGTACTTGGCACAATGGAATATCACTCAGCCATGAAATCAATGTCATAAGGCTAGTTAGCAGCATGATGAGTGGATTTAGGTACGATGATTCTAAGTGAAATAAGTCACACAGAAAAAGACACTTATCCTAAGATATCGCTTATAGAGGGAATGTCAAAATCGCTACACTTGAACTGAATTACAAAACAGAACAGAGGCACACCTTTAGAAGACACACTATGGCTGCTGAACGGGAAAGGTGAGGTGGGGTGATGCATAAAACAAGGGTTTCAAATTAGCTCAGAGACCGCTCCATAAGCCAAATATGTAATAGACAAGGCCTACTCCCTGCTCAGTGAACTGGACTCAACACACCCTAGTCACCACACAAGAATATATCTGACTAGTAAGAATCTGAAAACCTATGTATCGATATCTCTCTGCAAGTGAATCAAGAGGGTGTAAAGCGGCATCAACACAGCAGGGAAAAGCAGCCAAGCCCGATTCTAAACATAAATTACTTTAAAAAACCCACAAAACAAAGACAGTGAAAGAGAGAGAAATTCTTACAAAATCCGTTCAGGGTCTCTGATGCAACCTGGATTGACCATATCTAGACCCACAGCTGGATGAGACATAAGGCTGGACCCTCTTGGGGCTGAGAGGATTGGTGAGGTTGGGTGAGCAAATGCAGATACTTTAAAGTAACACTGCGGGAAACACACCCCATGGGTATCAAATCTCCAGGTAAAAGGGCATCTTCCTACATCAAAACATGCATGGGAAACCCAGAAGATGGTATGCCATGAGATCGGGAAAGGTTTCTAAAATGCACCTCATTTCTCCTCTCCTTGTGCTCGGGTTCACCATTCCAGCTGCTTGACTAACCATCTCCCTACTTGGAGAATCAGCACCTTTAACCTCCTGTTTCGTACAGGTTGCAATTTGTCCTGAGGATGAACGTGAAGACGGGGAACCAACGAGAGACGAGCCCTAGGTGTTGGGACAGGCATAGGTCACTCCATTTTCCCATCAGGAAGAAGAATGAACCACAGGCTCAGCCTGCCCCCCAGAACCAAAATAGGGCCTGAAGCAATCCTGCGCTTTTGCGGCCAGCTCCCAAAAAAGCGAGGAGACAAATGGACCTCAGGGGCACTGCAATTCACAAACGTGCAGTTATAAATGAGAACTCTCGTCCACAAATATATTGAAGGAAGGCAACGAAGAGGATTTGAAAGCAAGGCAGATTTGCAGGAAACAGATTTCAGGAGGTAGATTCGACTCGCCTTTAAAGCACATGAAAAGCGGCAAAACGTTGACAATGATACCCTTGGCCAAAAAGGGCGTATGCGTTTTTTCCTGAATATATTCAGGAAAAAACGCATACGCCCTTTTTGGCCAACCAAGCAAGCCGGAAGGGCAAATCAGCGCTACAAAGAAGTCTCGCTTGCCCTCGGTCAAAAGGGCCATGCTGAACAAAGTGTAAAAACCAGAAAAGCAGGACAGGCCATGGAGACATGGGAGCCTTGCTACGCTGATGGGCGGGATGTAAATTGCCAACAGGCACTCTGGAGATGAGTACGGTGTGTCCTGAAACAAGTAATAAACACAGCGTTGAGAGCATAGGGCACTTCCACTCATGGGCGTATAAATCGGGAAAACTAAAAATCAACAAGACACAGGCACCCCAAACTTTACGGCTGCTCTGTTTACAAGAACCTCCGCTTCGGTACACCTTCAATATCCCAGGAAATAGAAAAATGGATAAAGAAATGGTGGTACTTGACACAATGGAATATCACTCAGCCATGAAATCAATGTCATAAGGCTAGTTAGCAGCATGATGAGTGGATTTAGGTACGATGATTCTAAGTGAAATAAGTCACACAGAAAAAGGCACTTATCCTAAGATATCGCTTATAGAGGGAATGTCAAAATCGCTACACTTGAACTGAATTACAAAACAGAACGGAGGTACACCTTTAGAAGACACACTATGGCTGCTTAACCGGAAAGGTGAGGTGGGGTGATGCATAAAACCAGGGTTTGAAATTAGCTCAGACACCGCTCCATAAGCCAAATATGTAATAGACAAGGCCTACTCCCTGCTCAGTGAACTGGACTCAACACCCCCTAGTCACCGCACAAGAATATATCTGTCTAGTATGAATCTGAAAACCTATGTATTGATATCTCTCTGCAAGTGAATCAAGAGGGTGTAAAGCGGCATAAACACAGCAGGGAAAAGCAGCCAAACCCCATTCTAAACATACGTTACTTTAAAAAACCCACAAAGCAAAGACAGTGAAAGAGAGAGAAATTCTTACAAAATCCGTTCAGGGTCTCTGATGCAACCTGGATTGACCATATCTAGACCCACAGCTGGATGAGACATAAGGCTGGACACTCTTGGGGCTGAGAGGATTGGTGAGGTTGGGTGAGCAAATGCAGATACTTTAAAGTAATACCGCGGGGTACCCACCCCATGGGTCTCAAATCTCCAGGTACAAGGGAATCTTCCTACATCAAAACATGCATGGGAAACCCAGAAGATGGTATGCCATGATATCGGGAAAGGTTTCTAAAACGCACCTCATTTCTCCTCTCCTTGTGCTCGGGTTCGCCATTCCAGCCGCTTGACTAACCATCTCCCTACTTGGAGAATCAGCACCTTTAACCTCCTGTTTCGTCCAGGTTGCAATGTGTCCTGAGGATGAACGGGAAGACGGGGAACCAACTAGAGACTAGCCCTAGGTGTTGGGACAGGCACAGGTCACTCCATTTTCCCATCAGGAAGAAGAATGAACCACAGGCTCAGCCTGCCCCCCAGAACCAAAATAGGGCCTGAAGCAATCCTGCGCTTTTGCGGCCAGCTCCCAAAAAAGCGAGGAGACAAATGGAGCTCAGGGGCACTGCAATTCACAAACGTGCAGAGTTATAAATGAGAACTCTCGTCCACAAATATATTGAGGGAAGGCAACGAAGAGGATTTGAAAGCAAGGCAGATTTGCAGGAAACAGATTTCAGGAGGTAGATTCGACTCGCCTTTAAAGCACATGAAAAGCGGCAAAACGTTGACAATGATGCCCTTGGCCAAAAAGGGCGTATGCGTTTTTTCCTGAATATATTCAGGAAAAAACGCATACGCCCTTTTTGGCCAACCAAGCAAGCCGGAAGGGCAAATCAGCGCTACAAAGAAGTCTCGCTTGCCCTCGGTCAAAAGGGCCATGCTGAAAAAAGCATAAAAACCAGAAAAGCAGGACAGGCCATGGAGACATGGGAGCCTTGCTACGCTGATGGGCGGGATGTAAATTGCCAACAGGCACTCTGGAGATGAGTACGGTGTGTCCTGAAACAAGTAATAAACACAGCGTTGAGAGCATAGGGCACTTCCACTCATGGGCGTATAAATTGGGAAAACTAAAAATCAACAAGACACAGGCACCCCAAACTATACGGCTGCTCTGTTTCCAAGAACCTCCACATCGGTACACCTTCAATATCCCAGGAAAGAGAAAAATGGATAAACAAATGGTGGTACTTGGCACAATGGAATATCACTCAGCCATGAAATCAATGTCATAAGGCTAGTTAGCAGCATGATGAGTGGATTTAGGTACGATGATTCTAAGTGAAATAAGTCAAACAGAAAAAGACACTTATCCTAAGATATCGCTTATAGAGGGAATGTCAAAATCGCTACACTTGAACTGAATTACAAAACAGAACAGAGTCACACCTTTAGAAGACACACTATGGCTGCTTAACGGGAAAGGTGAGGTGGGGTGATGCATAAAACAAGGGTTTCAAATTAGCTCAGAGACCGCTCCATAAGCCAAATATGTAATAGACAAGGCCTACTCCCTGCTCAGTGAACTGGACTCAACACACCCTAGTCACCACACAAGAATATATCTGACTAGTAAGAATCTGAAAACCTATGTATCGATATCTCTCTGCAAGTGAATCAAGAGGGTGTAAAGCGGCATCAACACAGCAGGGAAAAGCAGCCAAGCCCGATTCTAAACATAAATTACTTTAAAAAACCCACAAAACAAAGACAGTGAAAGAGAGAGAAATTCTTACAAAATCCGTTCAGGGTCTCTGATGCAACCTGGATTGACCATATCTAGACCCACAGCTGGATGACACATAAGGCGGGACACTCTTGGGGCTGAGAGGATTGGTGAGGTTGGGTGAGCAAATGCAGATACTTTAAAGTAATACCGCGGGGTACCCACCCCATGGGTCTCAAATCTCCAGGTACAAGGGAATCTTCCTACATCAAAACATGCATGGGAAACCCAGAATATGGTATGCCGTGAGATCGGGAAAGGTTTCTAAAACGCACCTCATTTCTCCTCTCCTTGTGCTCGGGTTCGCCATTCCAGCTGCTTGACTAACCATCTCCCTACTTGGAGAATCAGCACCTTTAACCTCCTGTTTCGTCCAGGTTGCAATTTGTCCTGAGGATGAACGGGAAGACGGGGAACCAACGAGAGACTAGCCCTAGGTGTTGGGACAGGCACAGGTCACTCCATTTTCCCATCAGGAAGAAGAATGAACCACAGGCTCAGCCTGCCCCCCAGAACCAAAATAGGGCCTGAAGCAATCCTGCGCTTTTGCGGCCAGCTCCCAAAAAAGCGAGGAGACAAATGGAGCTCAGGGGCACTGCAATTCACAAACGTGCAGAGTTATAAATGAGAACTCTCGTCCACAAATATATTGAGGGAAGGCAACGAAGAGGATTTGAAAGCAAGGCAGATTTGCAGGAAACAGATTTCAGGAGGTAGATTCGACTCGCCTTTAAAGCACATGAAAAGCAGCAAAACGTTGACAATGATGCCCTTGGCCAAAAAGGGCGTATGCGTTTTTTCCTGAATATATTCAGGAAAAAACGCATACGCCCTTTTTGGCCAACCAAGCAAGCCGGAAGTGCAAATCAACGCTACAAAGAAGTCTCGCTTGCCCTCGGTCAAAAGGGCCATGCTGAACAAAGTGTAAAAACCAGAAAAGCAGGACAGGCCATGGAGACATGGCAGCCTTACTACGCTGATGGGCGGGATGTAAATTGCCAACAGGCACTCTGGAGAAGAGTACGGTGTGTCATGAAACAAGTAATAAACACAGCGTAGAGAGCATAGGGCACTTCCACTCATGGTTGTATAAATTGGGAAAACTAAAAATCAACAAGACACAGGCACCCCAAACTTTACGGCTGCTCTGTTGCCAAGAACCTCCGCTTCGGTACACCTTCAATATCCCAGGAAAGAGAAAAATGGATAAAGAAATGGTGGTACTTGGCACAATGGAATATCACTCAGCCATGAAATCAATGTCATAAGGCTAGTTAGCAGCATGATGAGTGGATTTAGGTATGATGATTCTAAGTGAAATAAGTCACACAGAAAAAGACACTTATCCTAAGATATCGCTTATAGAGGGAATGTCAAAATCGCTACACTTGAACTGAATTACAAAACAGAACAGAGTCACACCTTTAGAAGACACACTATGGGTGCTTAACGGGAAAGGTGAGGTGGGGTGATGCATAAAACAAGGGTTTCAAATTAGCTCAGAGACCGCTCCATAAGCCAAATATGTAATAGACAAGGCCTACTCCCTGCTCAGTGAACTGGACTCAACACACCCTAGTCACCGCACAAGAATATATCTGACTAGTAAGAATCTGAAAACCTATGTATCGATATCTCTCTGCAAGTGAATCAAGAGGGTGTAAAGCGGCATCAACACAGCAGGGAAAAGCAGCCAAGCCCGATTCTAAACATAAATTACTTTAAAAAACCCACAAAACAAAGACAGTGAAAGAGAGAGAAATTCTTACAAAATCCGTTCAGGGTCTATGATGCAACCTGGATTGACCATATCTAGACCCACAGCTGGATGAGACATAAGGCTGGACACTCTTGGGGCTGAGAGGATTGGTGAGGTTGGGTGAGCAAACGCAGATACTTTAAAGTAACACTGCGGGGAACACACCCCATGGGTATCAAATCTCCAGGTACAAGGGCATCTTCCTACATCAAAACATGCATGGGAAACCCAGAAGATGGTATGCCGTGAGATCGGAAAGGTTTCTAAAATGCACCTCATTTTTCCTCTCCTTGTGCATGGGTTCACCATTCCAGCTGCTTGACTAACCATCTCCCTACTTGGAGAATCAGCACCTTTAACCTCCTGATTGTACAGGTTGCAATTTGTCCTGAGGATGAACGTGAAGACGGGGAACGAACGAGAGACGAGCCCTAGGTGTTGGGACAGGCATAGGTCACTCCATTTTCCCATCAGGAAGAAGAATGAACCACAGGCTCAGCCTGCCCCCCAGAACCAAAATAGGGCCTGAAGCAATCCTGCGCTTTTGCGGCCAGCTCCCAAAAAAGCGAGGAGACAAATGGAGCTCAGGGGCACTGCAATTCACAAACGTGCAGAGTTATAAATGAGAACTCTCGTCCACAAATATATTGAAGGAAGGCAACGAAGAGGATTTGAAAGCAAGGCAGATTTGCAGGAAACAGATTTCAGGAGGTAGATTCGACTCGCCTTTAAAGCACATGAAAAGCGGCAAAACGTTGACAATGATGCCCTTGGCCAAAAAGGGCGTATGCGTTTTTTCCTGAATATATTCAGGAAAAATCGCATACGCCCTTTTTGGCCAACCAAGCAAGCTGGAAGGGCAAATCAGCGCTACAAAGAAGTCTCGCTTGCCCTCGGTCAAAAGGGCCATGCTGAACAAAGTGTAAAAACCAGAAAAGCAGGACAGGCCATGGAGACATGGGAGCCTTGCTACGCTGATGGGCGGGATGTAAATTGCCAACAGGCACTCTGGAGATGAGTACGGTGTGTCCTGAAACAAGTAATAAACACAGCGTTGAGAGCATAGGGCACTTCCACTCATGGGCGTATAAATTGGCAAAACTAAAATTCAACAAGACACAGGCACCCCAAACTTTATGGCTGCTCTGTTTCCAAGAACCTCCACATCGGTACACCTTCAATATCCCAGGAAAGAGAAAAATGGATAAACAAATGGTGGTACTTGGCACAATGGAATATCACTCAGCCATGAAATCAATGTCATAAGGCTAGTTAGCAGCATGATGAGTGGATTTAGGTACGATGATTCTAAGTGAAATAAGTCACACAGAAAAAGACACTTATCCTAAGATATCGCTTATAGAGGGAATGTCAAAATCGCTACACTTGAACTGAATTACAAAACAGAACAGAGGCACACCTTTAGAAGACACACTATGGCTGCTGAACGGGAAAGGTGAGGTGGGGTGATGCATAAAACAAGGGTTTCAAATTAGCTCAGAGACCGCTCCATAAGCCAAATATGTAATAGACAAGGCCTACTCCCTGCTCAGTGAACTGGACTCAACACACCCTAGTCACCACACAAGAATATATCTGACTAGTAAGAATCTGAAAACCTATGTATCGATATCTCTCTGCAAGTGAATCAAGAGGGTGTAAAGCGGCATCAACACAGCAGGGAAAAGCAGCCAAGCCCGATTCTAAACATAAATTACTTTAAAAAACCCACAAAACAAAGACAGTGAAAGAGAGAGAAATTCTTACAAAATCCGTTCAGGGTCTCTGATGCAACCTGGATTGACCATATCTAGACCCACAGCTGGATGAGACATAAGGCTGGACCCTCTTGGGGCTGAGAGGATTGGTGAGGTTGGGTGAGCAAATGCAGATACTTTAAAGTAACACTGCGGGAAACACACCCCATGGGTATCAAATCTCCAGGTAAAAGGGCATCTTCCTACATCAAAACATGCATGGGAAACCCAGAAGATGGTATGCCATGAGATCGGGAAAGGTTTCTAAAATGCACCTCATTTCTCCTCTCCTTGTGCTCGGGTTCACCATTCCAGCTGCTTGACTAACCATCTCCCTACTTGGAGAATCAGCACCTTTAACCTCCTGTTTCGTACAGGTTGCAATTTGTCCTGAGGATGAACGTGAAGACGGGGAACCAACGAGAGACGAGCCCTAGGTGTTGGGACAGGCATAGGTCACTCCATTTTCCCATCAGGAAGAAGAATGAACCACAGGCTCAGCCTGCCCCCCAGAACCAAAATAGGGCCTGAAGCAATCCTGCGCTTTTGCGGCCAGCTCCCAAAAAAGCGAGGAGACAAATGGACCTCAGGGGCACTGCAATTCACAAACGTGCAGTTATAAATGAGAACTCTCGTCCACAAATATATTGAAGGAAGGCAACGAAGAGGATTTGAAAGCAAGGCAGATTTGCAGGAAACAGATTTCAGGAGGTAGATTCGACTCGCCTTTAAAGCACATGAAAAGCGGCAAAACGTTGACAATGATGCCCTTGGCCAAAAAGGGCGTATGCGTTTTTTCCTGAATATATTCAGGAAAAAACGCATACGCCCTTTTTGGCCAACCAAGCAAGCCGGAAGGGCAAATCAGCGCTACAAAGAAGTCTCGCTTGCCCTCGGTCAAAAGGGCCATGCTGAACAAAGTGTAAAAACCAGAAAAGCAGGACAGGCCATGGAGACATGGGAGCCTTGCTACGCTGATGGGCGGGATGTAAATTGCCAACAGGCACTCTGGAGATGAGTACGGTGTGTCCTGAAACAAGTAATAAACACAGCGTTGAGAGCATAGGGCACTTCCACTCATGGGCGTATAAATCGGGAAAACTAAAAATCAACAAGACACAGGCACCCCAAACTTTACGGCTGCTCTGTTTACAAGAACCTCCGCTTCGGTACACCTTCAATATCCCAGGAAATAGAAAAATGGATAAAGAAATGGTGGTACTTGACACAATGGAATATCACTCAGCCATGAAATCAATGTCATAAGGCTAGTTAGCAGCATGATGAGTGGATTTAGGTACGATGATTCTAAGTGAAATAAGTCACACAGAAAAAGGCACTTATCCTAAGATATCGCTTATAGAGGGAATGTCAAAATCGCTACACTTGAACTGAATTACAAAACAGAACGGAGGTACACCTTTAGAAGACACACTATGGCTGCTTAACCGGAAAGGTGAGGTGGGGTGATGCATAAAACCAGGGTTTGAAATTAGCTCAGACACCGCTCCATAAGCCAAATATGTAATAGACAAGGCCTACTCCCTGCTCAGTGAACTGGACTCAACACCCCCTAGTCACCGCACAAGAATATATCTGTCTAGTATGAATCTGAAAACCTATGTATTGATATCTCTCTGCAAGTGAATCAAGAGGGTGTAAAGCGGCATAAACACAGCAGGGAAA